>NW_015555815.1:147174-150555 GCF_001515605.1 Sinocyclocheilus anshuiensis
AGCATTTTTGCCGTCTACAATTTAGAATGCCTTGGATTTTGAGTTTTAATAAACTAATAAATCACGTGCGTGCACTCTCGGTGATATACTTGATAATGTCAGATCGCACATCATTACAACAACACTTACCACATTATCACAGACGATGCTGTATCGCACACCCCAGACTCGACTTGAGTGGAAAATGAATCATCCGCGGTTGTGCGCGCACTTGTTTACATGAGCAAAGGTGTTTTTAGGAGTCTAACTTCAAACGCCAGAACACTGATTCGTCAAACCTGCTTTCCTGCAGTCTGTGTTCTTCTGACTTTGACTATTTTGTAGTAAGTAATGAATATGCTTCGGGGAAATGCATCAGAGTAAAAGTATAAATTTTAATTAGGAAATGTAGTGGAGTAAAAGTAAAAGTTGGCTGAAATATAAAAACTCAAGTAAAGTACAGATACTCCTAAAAAATACTTAAGCACTATAACGAAGTATTATTACTTCGTTACATTACACCACTGCTAATAATAAAGTACTAGTATGATGTATTGGTTAAGCTTGGGGCCAGTAAGTAAAGGTTGGTGGTAAAGCAAAAATAAAACTAGACCTACTGTTCAATAAATCCCATAAAACTGAAGGAGGGACCAAAATATCTACTTAGCCTAGTAGCAACCACCCAGAACAGAGTAGCAGAAACTTAGTAATGCCCTTGAAATGAACCTGAACACCCTTGAAGCTACGTAGTAACTCATAAAACCACTCAGAACTTAATAGCAACTCCCACGTAACCACCCATAACACACCAGTCACCGCATCCTTTAAAATTAATACAAAAGAAGAATGATAATATTCAATTCACATATTAATTCTGTGGCCTGTGTGGGTCCTAAAGGCCATGACCAGAAAAACCCACATCAAAGAACTTGCGGCAATGAAAGCCGACTTTGTTGTTGCCTGCATCTGGGCCAAAAAAGTTGTGCTTGAACATACCACTAAGACTAAAGTCAACAGTCCACTAGCATTTGGTGGTTCTGCACCTCTGTGGAAGGAAATATCTCTCATATACCAGCAGGTGGCAGTAGTCTATATTTGTCATTCAAAAAAAAAGGAAACCAAAACTAGGACTGCAGGTATAGAAACACTAAACAAAGCAGCGATTGCTTACAGTTTTGAATATGAATTATGTTGATTACATTCTTCTTTCCAGATGACCATGTCTTTTTTTAAATATTTGCATATTGGAATGCTCAAGTAAGATGAAGACAAAGATTCTTCTTGTGCAATGGTTCGCTAAGCTCAACAGCCAATCAAGTGCTCCGTCTTACTCAGGTGACCGTGATTTCATCAAGTACAACATGTTCCTGGCTGGAACAACATTCCAATTAACCAATCAGAATTGAGGGATAACTTTTCAGGAAATATCTGTTTTAGGCTTACGATTAGGGTTAGGTGCTTCTACACCCTTGCTAATCAGCTATCATTTCACACTGATTTTAGGAATAAATTATGGGTAGGGTTAGGTTTAGGGGTAGGGATTGGGTTTAGTCTATATTTTTGGACAGTAATGTTGATCCTGGATCAACAAAAGATGTTGATCCAGGAACATGTCTTACTTGGCAAAATCACGGCGACCGTCTTACTCAGTTGGCCAAAAACCAGCCGACAAGGTCCGACTAGCTCAGACGCTGCGGAAAACACAGCAAAAACTGAGCTGACAGGTGCTCAATGACAGCCCTACTTTGACCGATGGACGACCATCATCATGTGTCGTTGCCTTAATGCCCAGTATATTGATGCAGACATTGTTTGGATGATATTTCGACTCTCTGCAATCATTAAAAACCCCATAATTGTCAAACCTGTCTGCATAAAAGCTGCCACCACAATGTGGACGCACAGCACCATAACCACTGTAAAACAGGTAAAAAGTAGAAAAAATGAACTAACTTGGGACAACATGTGACCTCCTGCCCATAAAAGCCTAAGATACAGGGCAGCATGTGGATGGAGTTTAGCTGAAGGCTGTCAGTGATGTATAGCATGCTGACACACCTGACAGTCACTGTTAATGTGTAAACCAGGGGTCACCAAACTTGGAGGGCCGGTGTCCTACAGAGATTATCTCCAACCCTAATCAAACACACCTGAACCAGCTAATCAAGGTCTTGCTTGGTATACTTGAAACTTCAAGGCAGGTGTGTTGAGGCAAGTTGGAGCTAAACTCTGTAGGACACTGGCCCTCCAGGACCGAGTGTGGTGACCCCTGGTGTAAACACTCTACTGTAGCCTACAGCAGCCACTCCATTATATAAAACTTACACACACAACACTCCTAACAGTGCTGTCCACTCGAGTGTTTCCAGCTGTTTCCTTTCAGTCTGAATGCTGCTGACTGCAGCTCTACAGAACACGACTATATGAGCTTCAGCTGGGGAAACCCAGACTCTTAATAACACACTGGGAGTGAAATGCACAGCAAACACTCACACACACACACACACACACACACACACACACACATGCACTGCAGTGCTGCAGCATGTGTGCATTGCAAAGCCCCGCCCCTCTGCTCCTTGCAGCCAATCCCTGTGCTCTCTGAACCCTGCCCCCTTCGCCTGAGTCCCACCCCTAAGCTCTAGGGCTGTGACGGTTGCCGTGACAACCGCAGGTGCGGTAGTGCACGTGACGTAACGCACTCTTTAGTATAGACCAGTGGTCACCAACGTGGTGCCCGTGGGCACCTGGTAGCCCGCATGGAGTCTCTGAGTCACCCGCCAAGCACGTTCTATAATTAGTCAAAATTAGAGCTTGGCGATAAATGATATCATATCGAAATTTTGATAAAATTTATGTTAATAATGATGATAAACTCTGGACATTTTTATTCAATATGGATTAAACTAACATCCTATCACACAACAGAAATAAATGTTACAGCAACCAGTCAGTGCATGTCGCTAATAAGTATGTTCTGTGTGTCTGTGTGAATGCGTGAAGTAGTTTCATCTGATACACAAACTCAAACACACGTGACTCGCGGTGTTTTCAGCGTCTGCATCTCAATATATGAGGACATGAACATATGCACTTCATCTTTAGAGCTGCTCTGAGAGTCACTTCACCAGCTTTATGCAGTTTTATTTGAGAAAAAAATACTGTCAAATACACGCCGAAACTAAAACTTACTGAAAGACCTTCACGACAAACCGTCAAAATAAAAATCCGGTTTAACGTGAAATTATATGACAACCAAGTTATTTTTTATTATTATTAATTTATACAGTTCTGTTGTGCAGCATGTCTGATAAAATAAAATAAAAATGCAATGCAAAGTTTTATTAATTCATTTCATTTGACACCATTTATATTTATATTTATATTTATATATATATATAT
>NW_015555815.1:150681-179901 GCF_001515605.1 Sinocyclocheilus anshuiensis
CTTCACCAGCTTTATGCAGTTTCATTTGAGAAAAAGTACCGTCACAAATACACGCTACGCTGAAACTAAAACTGAAAGACCTTCACGACAAACCGTCAAAATAAAAGTCCAGTTTAACTTGAAATTATGACAGAATATATCACTACTGTATACTACAATGCAATTCTCAAAGTAATAATAATAATATTATTTTTAAGTAATATCATACAACCAAGTTATTTTTTATTATTATTAATTTATAGTTCTGTTGTGCAGCATCATGTCTAATAAAATAAAATAAAAAAATAAAAATGCAATGTTTTGCAATTGATTTTCATTTGATTACATTTTAAAGGATTAATTAAATTGTTAAAGTTTTATTAATTCATTTCACTAGACATAATTTTTTATGATAAATTTGTACTGAATCATAAAACACAGAATCCATAAGAAATTAAATGGAAAATACAGAATTTAGGGAAAAATAAAATTCAATTCAAGTTTTTTCAATTCAAGTTTATTTGTATAGCGCTTTTCACGATACAAATCGTTGCAAAGCAACTTTACAGCAAATTAAGTTTCTACAATATTTAGTGGTAGCTTATCAGTGGTGACTGTCAGTTAATGTACATATGGCAGAAATGTACGGAAAAATCAATTAAAGACGTAATCAAACAGACGATGAACACTATTAACAGCAATTATTATATGATGCAATCAAACTTATAGCAAAATGTGGTAGTTCTGCAAATGTAGAAAATGCATTTCATGGGGCCCTAAATTAAAACGTAGCTCCTCTGTGGAATTTAATTGTGAACAAAGTTATGTTTACCTTCATTCTCAAGGTCTAACAAACATGTGGAAAGCATTTCCTTCCCCATTAATGGTAAATAAATATCATGATAAATATCAATATTGTATGATAGCCTATTTTTATCAATTTATCTGGAATAGTTTCCTGGATTGATTAAATTTTTTTTTAAATGCTTGTGAGAAATCATTAATGTTTATTAATGGCAAGATATCAAGATATTAAAAGATATTCAGGGAGCCCTCACTCGCAAAAAGGTTGGTTGGAGACCCCTGATAGACGGTTTCATCGGGCGCACGCGCCTGGCCCGAAGTTAACTTGTTTGTTTATCAGTCTGGCTATGGCACTGACTACAAACGCAGTTAAAGTTAAGGTGATGAGCAGACTGAAGTTGGGCTCAGGTGGCTGTGCTGTGGGATGTGTTTCCCATATATTTATTTATTTGTGGCGTTCGCCACAATATCAAAACTGACCGATTTTCCAAAAGGCTTTGTTGAATAAATATGAGCACGTACTGCACATTTGAAAGTCAAAATGAGGCCAAAATGTGTTTTTATATCACTGTATTTTTGAAGGAATACTATCTTTAGAAAATGTTCGATGTCATTTTCATTTCATCTTGCATGTTATATGCCTGATAAAGCAGCGTTTGTGAGCTCAGCGCTGCTTTGTGCACAGCCGTTACTGGGGAAACCTCTGTTGGGGTTGGGAACCACTGCTCTAGAGGGACTACTGTTGTTATTGATTCTATTTGGAAGTCTACAGGAAGTTAAGTTAGGGCCACAAAAGTGTGCATGTGCAGTTACGTTTGTTTATGTTGTTGCCGTTGAAACCATCTATAGAAAGCATAATACGAAGTTTTGTATACAAGTGTAATAACAGTAATAGTTGCAAATTGTTTTATTTAGACTATTAAGTCTATGGTAATTCACAAATTACCTCAAACGCCATACACAGCGTTTCCTTTAGATTGGCAGGTTTGAGCGCAGGAAAATACAGTTTATGCATTCAGCAAATTAATTTTGTGTTGGGCGATGGACCTTGTTGAGAAACCAAATACTACATCGCCGATCTGGAGCCATCTCCATTCATGTCACCCATCCGCGTTTGTACAAGTGTCTTCAAGTTCCCGTGATCGCAAACGCCTGGCTGGCAAGAAATGTGGCAACGATTCCTATGTCAAAGAGAGCGCGTGCAGACGAGGAGTTAATGCGCATGCTTGCTTGGTGGCGGAACAGTGAACCGTGTCTACACCGGACGCGACACCGCCGCGTCGCAACAGGTTGAGTCTGTCTAGTGTCTACACAGGACATTTGAACTCTGTATCAGTACCTCATAAATAAAACGAGGCAGTTTACTGTCGGGGATTTGTCATGTCGTGTCGTGCTGCATCCAGTGTAGCATCACATTAATTTATATTATTGTGATTATAATGAGTTCTATAGTATTTTGTCGTGTCGTGCCACGCTCGCGTCCTGTAGACAGGGTGTATTTAACTTTCTTATTTAGGCTATATATATATATATATATATATATACATTTTTATGCATAAATTATATATATAATTAATATTAATTATATATACAGTATATATATATTTCTCAGGTGATTGTGGTCTGTATCCCGTACATCAGTTTGCACCCAATGTTCCTCATTTGTCAGTCACTTTTGATATAAATATATATAAGTGTCTTCTAAACAAATAAATGTTAATGTAACTTCCATAACTGGGAGGCCACATAACCACATAACCATAACCACATTCCATAACCACAATCACCTGAGATATCAGTTTTCATGTGTCATATGTTTAAGAAAGATTAGGGAGGATCAAATGGATCAAAAGGATAACATAAGATCAAACTGAAATTCCAAATGGTTTGTTTAATTTTCACTTCACAAAGAGCAGCTTAACTCTTTCCCTGCCAGAGTTTTTGATCATTTTCACAAAACTTTTATGGCCCCGAGAATATTTTGTTGTATTAATATCTGAATTTTTTTTACACTTGAATATGGGTACATTTGAATTAAAATAGCAACATTTTTAACAAAAAGCTGAGAAAATGGCATGTTTTTCAAATCATAGATGGAGTAGATAGAGTCCTTCAACACCCCCAAAGCTTGCACAGTCCTACACCACTTCTTGGGCCGACATTTCATTTGGTAACTTTAGGCAGTTTTGATTTACAGTACAGGTGCATCTCAATAAATTAGAATGTCGTGGAAAAGTTCTGTTTAATGTTTGATGATCATGTTATTTTACATGCATCCACTTATTTCTGCTACTTCTTCACTTTTTTTTTTTGTTCCAGACATTCAATACTCTATCAGAAGATGTGTAATATTGCCTCCTACCATATAACAGAGAAAACACAGAAATCCGGAAATTTCAATGGCCAGGAAAGAGTTAAATCAGCATGCCTTTCCATGCTGTTTAAGGTTAGTTTATGACGGTTATTAGTGCTGGTTTTATTGACTAGCAGCTGGTTCTGTTTAATTGATTTCAAATTGTGATAAATATTCCCTTAGCACAAACAGAGTGAATGTGAGATAGCAATGTTTTCATCTGAATCTGCAAATTGGAATATCGCATAAAACATTTGCGAATAAAGTACTGTGTCCATCCCATGTGTTCAAGGGAACAAAATCTTCACTTCCTGGGAAACTGGAGCAGATATTTGGAAACACAATGGTGCCTTAAGAGGTAATTATGCCAAATAATTTTGATGACAGGCTTTGGATAAGGCATTTCAAAATGACTAAAACAATGTTTTAGATGGTGTGCAATTTGATTGGTGCACTGTTTAATCCGGTTCAGACATGACAAATCTCAAAATGGATATGGCAATGTTAATGTATTTGGTCTTGGTGGAAAGATCTGCTAAACTTCTGCTGCTGTTGGTTATTGTTGCTGCTGTGGCAGAGCAAGTACAGAGACTTGATACTGCCAATTTATCCACAGACATACTGCTGTGAGCATGTAAGACATGGTGCTGCTGCACAAATAGCATACTTTGAATCACCTGTAGCAGATCTATGCAGGTGGAGCTGGGGGAGGTGGAGGGTACAGACTAACTTACAGCAAACACAGAACCAAGCTTTTTAAATGTCAGGCAGCAAGCTTATTGTGTGCAGATGCAGAAGAAACCAATCAGCTTGTGCCATGTAATGATCATGTTATATCTAGCCGATAGCATTATGGACCTAGAGTCTCGGTCAGTACAGACAAATAAAACCTGAAAGTGGATGTGCCTAGCAGTGATCAAATACCATACTCCATGAAGTAAACTTAAAGCAGTTTGATTTTCAAAAGCATTCTTTTGTAATGTCATGCATAATACAGACAAATGATTGATTATCTGTAAAGAGCAGGAAACCTAAACACATTACTCATGATAAAAATGAAGGATTAGGCAAAGTCTAACAAACCTGTTTTTCATTATACTAAAGTCTAGTAAGCTCAACATTCATCAGACTATGAGCATGTGTTCAATGAATGAAAAAGAGAGGCACACTCACGTCCCGGGCCGCACACAGGAGCTCAGAGAAGACCACTGATGCCAGCCAAAAACACAAGCACCTTCAACACAACAATCAGACGGCAGCACTGAATGATCTATGAGCCATGTGCTGGCCCAATCTTCTGCAGGCTGGGACAGTCAGTAAATAAGTAATGCTGTCTGCTGTCTCAGATGAGTAGATCAAGTTATCTGAGGTCTCCAATGTCACGCTGCTTCTTTCCTGAGAGTTTCTTCTCACAAACATCATCTACTTCACAGAAACTACAGTTCAAATGGAGTTTTTGCTTTAATTTGCTTCACAAAAAAAAACTTACATTACATGAATACAAGAACATGAAATAAAAAAATATGAAAATGTATCTTTATAAATCAAGCTTTTTAGAACCATTCATATTTATTTTGATAACAGTTAAGTCAACCCTGCCTCCAAATTCTCATTACTGTAGTCAAAAAAATATGTAATTCTACCTAACTGTGATGTAATTTAATTGTAAGTATATGTTGCCATCTGCCTTGTTCTCTGTAGGGCCTTTTGTTTTCTATTTTGTGCTCTCTTTTGTGCCCGTTTGGACTTTTAATTTGTGCTTCCCATTTTCATAGTTTCCTGTTTCTGTTTGTAGTTTTTATAGTCTCTGTTATTAGCCCTCATGTCTCTCACCTTTGACTCATTTCCTTGATTAGTTCCCAAAGTGTAGGATATGTATTCCTTGTTATCTGCTCAGTTTGGTGACTGGTGTTGTCTATCTAGGGCAGTGGTCGCCAACCCGTTGATCGCAATCGACTGGTAGATCTTTATCACTGTCCCAGTAGATCCCGAAAAAAAAAAGTAAAATAAGTACAAAAATGCATTACATTTATGGGGTTATATTACTGTATCACTGAAGGGAACTGTCTTGAGAAAAGTTTCGATGGCAATGGCATTTTCTTCTCCTCCGTATAAAGCGCAACTCTGCTTTGTTTACAGCGGTAACCAAGGAAACGCTATATAGCGGTCAGTTCATAAGCAGTGTTACCAAGTCCGCGGTTTTCCCGCGGAATTGGGCTATTTTAAAGGGGTCATATGATGCTTTTTTAAAGATCATTATTTGGTGTAACAGAATATGTTGACATGCTTTAATGTTCAAAAAACACATTATTTTTCAAATACTGTACATTATTGTAGGTCCTCTATGCCCCGCCTCTCTCAAACGCTTAGTTTTCTACAAAGTCCCTCCTTCCAACAAGCGCAGTCTGCTCTGATTGGCCAGCTGACCCAGTGCATTGTGATTGGCTGAACACCGCAAGCACTCGTCGGAAATGTAACGCCCCTTACCATAATCACGAGCTTCATCTTTCAAAATAAATGTAAAGACAGAGCCCGAAAGGGGAACAGAGTCGCGTGACAGACAGTGATGAAGCTGGTATGTGTTTGTGATGTGACCCCCTCTCTCTATGGGCTTACATTTCTGCCACAATTCTGCTCGTGAAAGATCATATTTTGAGCGCACAAAAGTGTATTTTGCACGCGCGTGATCTGAGTTTGTGGAGAAAATGTTCGTTTCGCAAAGAAAAAAGTCTTTAGAGCGCACGGAAATCAATTTTGCATTTAAAATAAGTTTTGGATGTGTGCAGACCTTCTCTTTTGCGCGTGCACAAGAGAAAACGTATCTCAAACCCCGTTGCACACCGTTTCCAGGAAATATGTCGTTCAAACCAGAAACCGTAGCAAAACGGTGCACTTTTTTGAATTGAGCTTGAACTTGCCCCTGCTGTTTATGTTTCGTGCAGATGTTTTATGTAGCAAATAAATAAATAACACCTAAAGTCAGACCATTCTGTTTTTGTTTTAAATCCTGAAATTAATCTAAATCAAATCAAAAACAACTGCCCGTGCAGATCGTGATTAAAATGCAGTGGTTGCCTCTCATTTCAAATGGCTAGATATTTTTGTTTAAAGCCAGTTTGTTTGTTATAAAGCAAATAGCCAATAAATACATTTGCTTAAAATTCAGTATCAGTATCAGAATCCAATTTGCTAGTAAAAAAAAACAAAAAAAGAAAGAAAGAAAAGAAAATCTGAATTCTGAATCAGCTATTATCGGCGCATCACTAATTAAAATACTAAGTAAAAGGCCTCAAATTTGAAGTACAATCTGGGATGTCTTTTTCTATCAATTCTTCAATAGGTAGATCTTGTCTTTCATAAAGGCCAAGGTCAGGGATCTTGGGCCTAAAAACGTTGGTGACGATTGTTTCATGTGTGTTGTCATCAGTTCTGTTTCTTGCCTGGATTTACTCTGTGTCACAGTGTCTAGTTGGTGTGCCCATGTATAGCCACCAGAGGACATGCTTCTTAATTTTGTTTGTTTCTCTGGATTTCAGTTCCCATCACCCTTTGCTTTGACTATCAAGTCTCATTACATTCAGCTGCGTCTCATTTACCTTGTTAACTCATCCACATATAAGCCCGGTTTTCTTTGTCTTTGGTTGCTGGTTTATTGTTTACGGTTACGTGTTTTCTGTTGCTCTGTCTTTGCCCTAATGTGGATTACTTTGGTGGTTTGTTTTTGTACTCTTCAATAAATGCAGCATTTGGATCTTCTTGTTTTGGAGCATTCCGTGACAGAATGAACCATTCATCAACAGATCCAGCAGCTAGGCTGGGCTTATTGGATTGTGGACCATGGCCAATCGTATTCTTCCTCCTGCTTCGAAGAAGGAGTGAAAGTCTCGGCTCCAGATGTTGGCGGATCTTCGCCAACAGGGGATGGAAGTAGGAGGCTTTGCTCAGACCTTCTGGACTTTGGCGGTAGGAATGGAACTTTGTGAGTCCGAGCTCAGCAAGATTTTTAATGACTGCTTAGACAACCCCTTGCCTCCTCGGGAGTTGGGGGGGAATCTCGACTTTTGGAGTTTCATTGATTATCTCTGTTACTGCAATTTAGTAATGTCATGTCGGTCTGAGTCCATTGCAGTGCCCCTGGAGATGTCCAAGCCCGCTCCAGTGGATAGCGAATCTTCACTGTCTCAATCTCGCAAGCAGAGGGCGAGAAGGAGGAGGGCAGCCAGATCCACTCCAGTTCTCCCGGAGCCCGCTCCAGTCCTTGAATCTGCACCAGAACCCGCTCCAGTCTATGAGTCTGACCCAAGTCCGGTGGTTCCCAGTCTGGTGGTCCTGAGTCTGGTGGTCGTGGAGGACCCGACTCCGGTGGTCTCGAGTTTGGTGGTCCAGGAGGACCCGACTCCATTGGTCCTGAGTCTGGTGGTCCTGGAGGACCCGACTCCGGTGGCCTCAAGTCTGGTGGTCCTGGAGGAACCGACTCCGGTGGTCTCTAGTCTGTTGGTCCTGGAGGACCTGACTCTGGTGGTCCCGAGTCTGGTTGTCCTGGAGGACCCGACTCTGGTGGTCTCAGAGGTCGCCACAGAACCGCCCAATTTCACTGCTGCTGCTGCCATAATCAAGAAGACTGTCTTTGCCTTTGGCCTCTGGGCTGTTCTGCGTGCATGGGAGCATTCAGAGTTCACTCTAGAGCCCGCTCCAGTCCAGGAGCCTTCAGAGTCCACTCCGGAGCCCACTCAAGTCTATGGGTTCACTCCGGAGCCCACTCAAGTCTATGAGTTCACTCCAGAACTCACTCAAGTCTATGAGTTCACTCTAGAGCCCACTCAAGTCTACAAATTCATTCCAGAGTTCGTTTCAGTCTATGAATCCACTCCAGAGCTTACTAAAGTTTATGAATTCACTCCTGAGCTCGTTCCAGTCCAAGAGTCCACTACTGAGTCTGCTCTAGTTCCTCTCGAGGTGGTGGTTTCTGCTATGGAGCCTCTCAAGGCGGCGGCGTCCGCTTCAGCTCCCCTCTGGGCAGTGGTGTCCACTCCTGAACTCTCAGTCTGCCTTGTCATGGCCAAGGAGACTGTTGTTGAACTGTCTGCCTGCCGTTTCGGTCAAGGAGACCGTTACTGAACTGTCTGCCTGTCCTGTTACAGCCATCAAGGCTGTTACTAACCTTTCTGTGCCCTTCTTTGCAGTCCTGCCTGAGCTGCTAGGGGGTTCATCGGCCTTGTCAGCTCCGCTGAGGTGGTCGTCAGCTCCGACTTTGCTGTCTGCCAAGCTCCTGGCTCTGCCCTGGTCGCCCGCCGGGGTTGTTGTTCGGCCGGAGCCTCTCTGGTCTGTCCCTCCGGCCCTGCCCTGGCCCTCTGGCCTACCTCTGTTTCTAGACCTCTTTCACTATATGGACCTGGCCCGCCATCCCTCCCCCTGGTCCGCCTCCGTTCCGCCTCCCTCCTGGATTTCATTAGGTGCGTTCGACTTCATGCGGCGCTGCGCATAACGATCAGCGGCTGACTTGAAGCAGTGCATGCCGGTTAGAAATTTTGTCCGACTTGAACCGGCGTCACTGTCACGTGTGGCATCAAAGTACAGCAATAGCGTTTCGAGAGCAGCTGGCTGACTCAGCTGGTGCAGCTTTTTCAGAGCGACTGCAGGAGCGCTGATGATGACACAGCTGTTTCACGATTGGCCAAATTCACCACATGACGACAATAACGTGCGTTTCTAACATCTTCAATTCCAATACTGCTCACAAATCTGTTTTTAGAACAGCAAAAGCTTTTTTGACTGTAGTCGCAATGTTATATTGAGTCACGTTTATTAAAAAAACACTGAAAAAAGCATATATACCCCCACTTTATTGGTATTTAAATAGAATATGTTTATGTTGAACTTTATTCTTGAACAGATGGCACTGTATTAAGCAGTATATAAAATGTGTTTCTGTTGCTCATGGAAAAGTTTCTGAAACGTCTGTCTATTTGACAAATATTGCATGTTATTCACTTCATCTGTGATAGAGTATGCAAACACCGCGAGAGCGTCACTACCGGGAGCAGAAAGTGTCCGACTTGACCTCTCCGCTTTTAATTCCGCCCCCATCTGCAAGCGGCTACTCTTGCCGATCGGTCTGTGCAGCGCTGTATGAAGTTGAACACACCTATTGACTTTTTGTGGAGCGTCTGGAATCCGCTCCTTAGAGGGGGGTAATGTCACAGTGTCTAGTTGGTGTGCCCATGTATAGTCACCAGAGGGCACGCTTCTTAATTTTGTTTGTTTCTCTGGATTTCAGTTCCCATCACCCTTTGCTTTGACTATCAAGTCTCATTACATTCAGCTGTGTCTCATTTACCTTGTTAACTCAACCACATATAAGCCCAGTTTTCTTTGTCTTTGGTTGCTGGTTTATTGTTTACTTTTACGTGTTTTCTATTGCTCTGTCTTTGCCCTAATGTGGATTACTTTGGTGGTTTGTTTTTGGACTCTTCAATAAATGCAGCATTTGGATCTTCTTGTTTTGGAGCATTCCGTGACAGAATGAACCATTCATCAACAGATCCAGCAGCTAGGCTGGGCTTATTGGATTGTGGACCATGGCCAATCGTATTCTTCCTCCTGCTTCGAAGAAGGAGCGAAAGGCTCGGCTCCAGATGTTGGCGGATCTTCGCCAACAGGGGATGGAAGTAGGATGTTTTTGCCCTGATGTGGCTTCCTATATTTGTTTTTGGACTCTTCAAAAAATGCTGCATTTTGATCTTGTTTTGGAGCATTTCGTGACACTCTGTTTTTGCCTATTTTTCCACATGTTTGGATTTATTTTTATTAAATATTTTATGCTGTACTTGGATCCTACGCTCTCTGCAGAGTCAACCTGTGATATGTTATGCATTAAAGAAGTAATTGTTGTTCTATATTAAAATAAATAAACAAAAATCTATATCCCTCTATAGCCTGACATCACTGGGGCACATATGAAGCATTCGACACAATTTGTCCCAAACTCCCACAAACAGGCAGCCTGTTGTGAGCAAGACAGATGCCACACTCTTGGTAAGAAAGGTTCACTGGGGTTCTGCTGTAGAACAGTTTCTTTTAAATGTGCAGTATTTGTGGATTTTAGGAGACTTAGAAGACCTTATTCCTTTAAAATCTCATGTTACTGGAGGTGTTATCTGTCCTTCTGGTTTCATCCATATGTATGCTCAGAATTGTCTAGTCTGACCACTAGAACCCTTCATGATAGTAAGTCTTGATCTATAACCTGAGCCCATGGTCCACATATTCACACTACACCTTAATGTCCAGTAAATTCCACAATCCCATACCCATCCAGAAACCTCCTCTGACTGTTGTGAATACTTATCTCTCTTTAAGATGTCTGTCGAATACTGTTAGAAACCCCTGAACCAGAAAAAAATGTTCCATCTGAATGGAATTTGTTAATAACGTTGTAAGAAAAAGCAACTTCTATTCAAATTACTAAAATTCAAGTAATGTTTAATATAATTTAATACAGATCACCACTTAAGCCAAACAGTAAAGACTTTATAACCCTCAGTATGCTGTAGTAGTTCAGAGAACTGTTATCTCTAAAAATAAAATTACATATGATCAAAATACATTTGATCGTGAGTTAAACTGCCCAATTTTAATTCCGTAACGTGGCATATTTTACAGTTAAACAGAATATTTAATAAGAAAATATGTAGGGTGAGACTTGATTGGAATTGACTGGATGATGAAAAGTGAAAATTCAGTTCAGAGTCAGAGCTGGAAACACAGAAACACCGCCGGCACCCACTTCTGAAGAGGCTTTTTGCCTGGGATTGAGTATGTGCATGCATCCCTTTTCAAAATCTAGCATTACTTGAAATAATGACAAAAGCACCAAATAACTGAATAAACCATTTGCAAGATTTCAGAAGGACTGCTTTACCAACCATAATCAGTTGAAAACAGTGCCTAAACAGCTATTGGTCTATTGGTTAACATTCACAGTAGTCCACATGGTCAAGGTGACATCAGCTGAAAAGTCATTTTGATTAATGATTAAAACACAAAACAACTGTGCTAATAAGGCCAATTATAATTGTCATGGTCAATATCAAATCTGCTTGTGCTGTCAATCATTTTAAGAGCATGCAAAATGTTTATTATTTGACAGACAACTCACACTTACCTTTTGAAAAATGCGCTATTAGGCTGCAGGCACAAAAACTGCGAATAATCCAAACACAGAGCTTTAAATCTTGACATTTTCAGGGCTGAACGCTCAGTCACATGGCAAAATGATCAACCTCCGTTTTCACCTGAGAGACGCAAGCCAAAGATTCGTGCAGCAGAGAAGATCTCTGTGCGTGTTACATGCTGTCTGCAGGTCGTGCAATGCTGCAATGAATCTGATGGGCCAAACACAGCTGACAGTCCAACCGTCCAGCTTTCTGCTTCCTCTTGCGGCTGTGAAGAACCCAAAGCATCCTCAAGAGCTCACAGACAAGCCCAGTACACTCTGTGTATCCAGGAGGAGATTCCTACAGCATTCAGCTCCTTGATAAGGAAACCAGGTCAGCTCCAGATCCACCCTCACTGCATCAGCTTCAGCCTCTTCACATATAGATCCAGCAAACACCAGAGGATGGAGTCTCTGACATGCACCTCAGCGTATACTGTATAAACTGTATCAGATTGACATCTGAGAGTGAACTTCCAGAGTGCAGGTGCTCCTTGCTGCAGGATTTTCCTCAGCTGTTCCCTACGAGTGCTTTTCACTGCATCCATGAAGAGATCTCCACCTATATATGCTGAATGTCGGTTGCCTGGCAACAACATCACTACTGAACTTGCAAATGGTTTGCTGACAATACTCTGGTGGTTGGGCTGTCAGCGGGGAGGGACTCGCTCATCCTCAATACTATGATGTCATGTGCATAAAACTCAGTGTATAATAATTCTACTGCATTGAAAAATAGTGCGGTCTTGCAGTGAATAGAGAAATGTAAAGCAGCTTTTCTCACCAGACCCATCAGTAAGGCTCAAGTGCTCCTCCAAAGGCCCATTATTCACAACAGAACCACTAAGAAGCATGAGAAAAGTACAGCATTTCTTTTGATATTGGAGCAATTGGCTGAGAAACATTTTGACTGACATTTGATGGCACATGCCAAGCTAACAGGGAATGTTCTCACAACTTTCAACATTTTTTAACAGCTATATAAATGTTAGGACAAAACGTTCTTTGAACAACATTCTTCGAAATATCCTTGTGACATTATTCGTACTTGATGACCATTCTTACAACGTTGAGAAAACCTTCTTAGACCAACATTCTCGGAACGTCCTTATGATGTTATTTGTACTTAAACATTCTAAGAAATGTTTTTTGCAACCTTTAAATGGCGTTCTAATCACGACAAGAAAACTGGACATTCCAAAAATGTTATATTATGGGTGAAAATAAAATTGGTAGAATGTTGTAAGAAATTTTTTTGTAACCTTTAAATAACATTATAATTACAAGACAATGTTTTAGAAACATTGCAAAACAATGTTTTTATTACCTAAAGTTGTTAACTGGGTAGATAGGAAAAAGTGTACTGCTGTGGGTAAACAAGAGTTTAATGAGTAAAGTGCAGTTTTGCATCTGGAGTCTTTTTTTTTTTTTGTATAATAACTAGATTTTTAAATGTCAGAGACCGTTGCCTTAAAACATGCCCCTATTATGTTACGGTGTTGCTAAATGAGTTTGTGAAGGTTTTCTGAGTGGGTGTTAGCTTGTAAATATGCCAGCTATTCAGGTGGTTAACACTCTAAGTGTTTGCTTTTTGGTCACATCAAAAAAGCACATTCTCAAGATGCAGAAAGGTTAATACATTCACAACTTCAAGGCACTTGTGTAAACATAATTCAACACATAATACTTCCAAAGTGTAAAATTATGCAATCAACTCTTTACTGCACTTTACTGCAACGCTGCAATCATGCAAGTTGGTGTTCTTTTTAACAGGCCACACCATAATTTATCAATCTTCTGTTGGTCACAAACTTTAACTTTGGAATGCAGTGAAATTCGAATGAACTTGAGCTGCCTGTCTACTTCATTAGCATTCACATGAAATGAAGGAAATGCCCCTTTACTGTGTTTTTTTTCCTAATAATAAAGGGACACCAATTAGACCCTACCAGAGCTTTCAGTCATAGACAGAGGTAGCATGCAGGTATCATGGGGTAATTCAGCACAACATCATGATGCCATCATATTCACTCCTTCTATGAGCGGCACCTTCAAGCTGAAAGCACATGCTTCAGTGCAGCTCACAGCAGAGACAGTCACAGTTTATAGCATGTACTGAAGTATTCATGAGAGTCACTGAGCATCAGCCATCAGCATGGAAAGAAACTGCCGTTAATAAATCAGTCATAAAGGGCTCACAAAGAGAGCACACACAAATGATGCCGTTTTAAAACAGCTGCAAATTATTCTAATTGTCACAAAAAACTGCATCAATGATGAAATCATTTCTTCATGTTTTAAGCATAAACTTTATAAAACATTGTAAAAATGTACGCAAAGAAAGAAAGGCAGCGTGTTAAGAAAAACGGGTATACTGGTAGAGTCCAGCGGTTATGTGAATTTTATTTTTTAATTCTATCTTCTTCATTTCTAAATGTAATAATTCTGCATTTTGTTTACTACAGGAATTTAATTGAAATTGAAATAAAAAAAAACAAAACACTTTTACAATCCTGATCTAAAAAATTGCAAGTGTTTTTGCTGTGTAAAGATGTTCTGCCACTTATCCAAGTGTCTCCATCAGTTGTAAAATCAAGGAAATAACACTAGTGTTTATCATGACATGACTAATGAACTAATCAGCAGCATCATTCATCCAAGATGCTTGTCCCCTGTATATGGGTGAGGATGCTGGAGTCGGACCCAGAGTCTCGGGCCGTAGGCGGAAACACCATGGACGGATGGTTAGTCCATCATAGGGCTCTCTCTCACACACGCACACACACACACACACACACACACACACACACACACACCTACAGGCAGTTTATTGTGTCTAAGATACAGAGAGAACATGCAAACTCCACAGAAAGACCTCCTTGCTCAGCCGGGACTGGAAACAGAGACCTTCTAACAAGAAGGATGCTGATTGTGCTCAATAAACTCCAGCTCTACCTCCACTAGACAGACTACAGCTCTTCCTTCCCGCCTGATGCCAGTGTGACATATCCTGATCAACATCACACCATGTTCCTTCATTTAGGCCAGAAGAGAACTGGATCTTTCTGTCACCTGATGGAGTTTGGGTTCTTTGCCACTGTTGCCTTTGGCTTAATTAGTTGGAGTTTCAAAGACACTTAATATTCAGTAATATCATCGATTTGACAGCACTGACACTATCGGATGAGAACAAAACTTGAACTGAATTGAGCTGAATAACGACACTAACCATATTCAGTAGAGCTGTTTATAGCTGAATTGAACTTGTTTCAGAATGAGTGAACTTTACACACTTATTGAACTGAACTGAATCAACACTGAACTGACTGGAGCTGAATAATGACATTACTACAGATGCTTTATAGCACATTTTGGATTTGCATCATTTTTAAAGTTTGCATCATTGATTCTGTCACTTTGAAGCTGCTTTGAAGCAATCACTGTTGTACACGTGACATAAAAATATAAATCCATACACTATCCTCACAATATATTCAAGCTAGAGAGATTGAGTAGAGAATATCATAGGATTTTGAACATGGTACACCAAAGGTTCTTGGACAGCATGCTATTGCTGGTGAATTTTCAAAGTATACATCAGCGCATAACATACTTTTCATACTTAGAAGTATGAACTGGGATTAAGCCAAGATCTTGAGGATCACCCAGCTCTAATCTGCTAAATGCGACTATAAAGGAAGATAGTAAGAATAAGATAATATAAACATTATTAAACATCAACATCATGATTTTCTGCAAAGCTACTTTGAAATATTGTGAAAAGCTCTATATAAACAAACTTGACTTACAGTACAACATCTGCCACATTGCTATTCCCAGCCATCACCTTTCATTTACAGTGTGACAACTGAACAGGAAGCATCAGCCTGAACTTGTTCTTAAAGTGATTTTACCACAAAATTTGTTAAAAAAAAAGGAGGAAAGAAAAGCAACATAAATATATGATGAGATGATGCAATGTCACGAGGTCATGTGGCAACCATGCAGCATACTACTGTTTAAACCATACTCTTATTTTATCATTACATTGTTTCACATAAAATAATCATGGTAAGCAGTATACAGCACTTACTGAGTAGAAAGCAACAAGTTAGTATGCCAATCTGAACACAGTCCTTATTAATCTCTCAAGAATTACTAAAAAACAATGCACACATGAAAGAAAAACACACATATGCACAGATATCGAGTGCCAAATAATCAGTAAATAAATAAAATACAAAAATAATAATCATATACAAGAGGGTCATAAATGAAACTTTTAATTTGAATCTTGTTACATGGTCAAGACAATAAGCTACTGATATCAGGCAAAGCAAATATAGCTATGATACAGTAATTGATTCTTAAATAGACATTGCTTTTTCATTTCATGCATCACTCCGAGTACTGAATGAAGTTCTCTTCCACTCGTTTTACTCTTCCACACTGTGCAAAATACACTCAGATCTGCATCTTTGTGTTAGAGGTACACGTTTGAGGTTCAACACTTGACTGCGTTCATAAGTTCTAGCGCTACAGTTGTGTTCCTCCAGCGATTATGAAATGAACTACTGCAGAAAGATTTCCATCCGTGCTACATGTGAATGCGACGGCACACACAGTGACATTTATTCCCCCAGAGACACACAGTGTTCCCTCAGGAGACGGATACGGATGAAGAATGAGGACAGATCCGTGGCCGGTCATTCCTGCTATCTTGAAGGACTGCTGCTTCCAGACGGAGGACAGCAGAACTGATGCAGCACGCTATCATCCCTGTGAGAGAAGCACACTATAAGAACAGCACTCAGCAATGCACACTCTAGGCCAGCACTTCTCAGCAACTATTGCTTCAGGATGCAGATTTCATATTGGACATCATGTGGCGGCCCAAACACAATGTTATCAAAATTGTTTATCGTACAAAAGTGAACAGAAATGTTCTGACCTCGAACTGCATAGATGCAACCTACATTTTTGTTGCAGATGTCCGACCAAACTATTTTGGCACATTTATTGAATGAGAAAGAAGATATTTTGAAGAATGTTGGAAACCAAACAGTTTCTGGCCCCCATTGACTTACATAGTATTTGTTGTTCATTTATTTTATTTTTTCCATACTATGGAAGTCAATGTGAACCAGAAACTGTTTGGTTTCCCACATTCTTCAAAATATCTTCTAACAGAAGAAAGAAACTCACACAGGTTTGGAACAACTTGAGGGTGAGTAAATGATCACGAACTATCCCTTGACATAGGCTAAATAAGAGAATTTATCATTTTGTTCATCGGGTGTGCAATTTACCCATTTACCTGTATTTAATGTAGACAGGTTATCTTTTGTAGATTTGTTCATGGTCTGTGAAGACATCTCTTGTTGGCATCTGTATCATTTGGCCTCCAATAAATGTGCCAAAATGCCAAGAGTTGGTCAGATGTCAACAACAAAAACATGCGAAGGTTGATATGTTTTTTCCACTGGTTGCATTTTATTACCCGATTTTATTTCCCAAACAGATCTGAGACTGATTTTAGGGTCAGCTGAGAACCGCTGGTCTAGAGATCCTAAAGCACTTATCATCTCCAGGCTGTTTACTGAAGCGAGCTTTATATATCTATATTCCTGTGTATAGACCAATCCCAGTGTCCGCAGCACATGTGCACTCAACGATGGCAGAAATCCAGCAGCATGTTGTAGCCAAAAAAAGTAGCTAGCCAAGTCACAATGAATTCAAAAGAGAATTGGTCTGACAGTTTCTATGGTTTATCTGCTCATCTTATCTTCTGTTGTGCTAATCTGTAGACACTGTTTACTAAAATGAGGGAACACATTGGTGAATCTTGGCCACAATTTAACTAAAAAGAAAGACTGAATTCTTAATTTGTGGCCACAATACAGTATATATACTTTTCCCTGTATGTCATGTATATATAAATAAATTTAGCTGTCACACAATATATCATCGTGTCAAAATGTAACCCATGTACTTTGATGGCAAAGGATTCAGTGAGGTTACCAGCCACATCGCAAAATCAGATGCTACAGGCTTCTAGCGTACAGTAGATACAGCGACGCTCAGAGCATCAGACGCTTTGGCAGTGAGAATGTGCTGTTTTGACAGCAAACAGCTCAGCACTACACTGTAGTCTCTCAACAGCACTGGGCTTCTGCTTTGAGTCGCTCTTTTGAGTGTAACTACTTGGGTCATTTTTGCCACCAGTTTATTGTGACAAGCTGTGACACTGACAAGAGATTGGTCTATAATAACACATTTCACATCATTTTATTTCATTTAAAAAAAATAAGCTAATAACATTCCAGTTCATGAGAATAAAGGGACAGACAGCAGATATGTGAAACAGCTCTAAAAATGTATCTAATCTAATCAATCTTCAAAATCTCAAGAAAAATCAGACATTAAACAAATCTGATCAAAAATAATATCTAATAAAAATCTAATAAAAAAATCTAATACAAATTTAACTAATCTAATAAAAAAAAAAAAACTGCCAACCATACATTACAAATATTTTTTCATAAATAGTTCCTGTAGCTAAAATGACTGACTACTCAACTAGGGAGCAAACTGAGCCACGTTCAAAGATTCAACCGGCTACATTTACACAAGCGATAGAACAAGAGATTCACAATGCTTCAGATTTGAATTAGGCAAAATCATAAAAAAGTGCTTTGAGTAGTAATTTTATATATATATAGTTCATTTGCAATGTTTAATGTTTAATTTTTTATGTTTAATGTTTTTAACAAAAATGTTTTGTCATTGTTCATTCCAATTAATCTCAATCAAACTGCAGTTGGGTTATTTTGATTAGGTTAAAAAAAAGAACAAAAAAATACAGCTAACTAACACAATAAAATACAATAAAAACATGATATAATAAAAAACATGATTTTTGAAAATTAAAAAAACCCGGAGTTATCTGTTTTTGCAAATAAACTCTTCACATATATATACAGGTGCATCACAAAAAATTAGAATATCATGAAAAAGTTATTTTATTTTGTAACTTATTTCAAAAAGTGAAACTTTCATATATTCTAGATTCATTACATGTAAAGTAAAACATTTCAAAAGTGTTTTTGTTTTAAAGGGGTCATATGATGTTGCTAAAAAAGACGTGTTTATGTGGTTTAAGGTTCAAAAAACACATTATTTTCCACATACTGTACATTATTGTTTCTCCTCTATGCCCCGCGTTTCTGAAACACGTCGATTATATCGTCCTCTTTTGGAAGGCCAAACAAAGTGTTTTCGCTTTCACAAGGAAACACAGCGTCTACACGACATGGCGGCAGCAACAATACTAACAGCGAGAATAAAAGTTACGCCTTCTTTCTTTGCGTGAACATTTGGGCGACGTTATGCAAATCTTCCCACATAGTGATGTAGATATGTGGGGACGTGTTAGAACGAGCCGTTTTAGGTAGGTGTGGCTAACTCTTAACTTTTATAAAGAATATCTCTTTGGATTTGAGACTTTAGTCTTTGCAACTTTACAGATCTTCTTTATGCACCAAGAGCTTGTAACACTCCAAAGAGAAAGGAAAAATTTTAATCGCATCATATGACCCCTTTAATTTTGATGATTAGAGCTTACAGCTCATGAAAGTCAAAAATCCAGTATCTCAAAATATTAGAATATTTCCTAAGATCAATAAAAAAAAAAAGGATTTGCAAAACAGAAAAACTTTTTTTTTGTTTAAAGTAAGTTAATTTCTGCACTCAATACTTGGTCGGGGCTCTTTTAGCAACTCCAGCATCAGTGAGGAGTGGCATGGAAGCGATGCGCCTGTGGCTCTGCTGAGGCACTACTGAGCCTTCAGTTCGGATCGACTGTTTCTCATCTTTCTCTTGAAAACATCCCATAGATTCCATATGGGCTTCAGGTCAGGCATGTTTGCTGGCCAATCACGCACCATAATATCATGGTCAGCAAACCACTTGGAAGTGGTTTTGTCACTGTGGGCAGGTGCTAAAGTCCTGCTGGAAAAGGAAATCAGCATCTCCATAAAGCTTGTCTGTTTCAGAAGTTTTCCTGAAGACGTCTGAGGGTGGTGACTCTTGATGCACTGACTCCAGCTTCAGTCCACTCCTTGTGAAGCTCTCCCAAGTGTTTGAATCAGCTTTGCTTGACAGTATTCTCAAGCTTGCGGTCATCCCTGTTGCTTGTGCACCTTTTTCTACCCAGTTTCTTCCTTCCAGTCAACTTTGCATTTAATATGCTTTGATACAGCACTCTGTGAACAGCCAGCCCTTTCAGTAATGACCTTCTATGACTTACCTTCTTTGTGGAGGGTGTCAATGATCGTCTTCTGGACCATTGCCAAGTCAGCAGTCTTCCCCATTATTGTGGTTTCAAAGAACAAGAGATACCCATAATTTATACTGTAGGGATGGCCATTTAATGAAACTCAAATGTAAATATTCTAATATTTTGAGATACTGGATTTTTGACTTTCATGAGCTGTAAGCTCTAATCATCAAAATTAAAACAAAAATTGTTTACTTTACATGTAATGAATCTAGAATATATGAAAGTTTCCCTTTTTGAAATAAGTTACAAAAAAAAAGAACTTTTTCACGATATTCAAATTTTTTGAGATGCACCTGTATATATATATATATATATATATATATATACACACACACATATTTTGTTGGTTGTTTAAATCATTTGGATTGTAATTTTATCCAATCATCGTCTTGCTTAAATTGAAGCAATTTCAATCAAATCACATGACATTTCACATGATGCTATTCTAGTTAAAACTCATTAGACAGCTTGATATAGAAATGAACAAAACTCATTTTCATGAACTGGAATTACAATAAACAATGCAAAAAATACAGGAGAAAACGGTCACATCACATTTCAGAATATTTGTCCTGACACAACAGATTCACAAATTCATATTTACAAATACCCCAATGCAAAGACTTCAAGTTCATTAAACAACAATTACATTTGCTGTCTACCATTAAATTGTAAATAAATTCAGGTACTGTAATTGTGAACCACTAAAATATTCAAATTGCTACTGTTCCATCATATTATTTGCAGCCAACAGTATTGACAACTTATATTATACAGTACATAAAACCTTTTAAAGTGAGACACAGACCAAAATATGAAAGAAGCTGATGTAATGCATTTAACTTGACTATAACAGAGATCAAACAAACAGCAGAGCTACTGTAAGTTTGCACAGAGCATTAGGTAAGGTGTAATAGTATTGAGTGTGGACAGCAGTTTGATAGGATGCATTCGGGGAGTTGTGGACTCGAGCGCCTCTTACCTGCACTCAGAGAGAGGAGCAGGTACAGCTAGCTGCTTAGAGCGCAACGGCGCGGGACAGCAGTACTGGTGCAAAGCATTTACATACCTACGACACAAGGAGAAACAAAGACGTCATCTACTGGACTCTACAAACACACTTCAGCCCATCACTCTCTCAGATCAGCTGCCTCAGTGTGTTGATATGATGATTCACTCTCAGACAGGAGAATCAAACGACTTCATACTCTTTCCTGTCCATTGTCAGAAGAATTAAAATGCTTTTTTAGCAGATTCTCATCTCCAGATAACATTACGATTGCTCTCATCCTGTGAAACAATAGCCTTATAAAGAGTTTGCTGTGTAAATGGCGGTTTGTGTCTGATATTGATGGATAAATGACAGGTGAAGTTGTCAGTTCATTTCTCCATGAGTACTCAGGTCTTTATGTAACTCTGCACCAGACTGCTGTCACATACACAACGCCACTGCTTCAGTCACAGATTTCCAGACACTTACATCAACGTAACAGGAATAGTTCACAAATAGAGCTTAAATGTTATTAATGCATTCAAATGTTTGTAAAAACAATCACTTCTCATTGGGGATCACATGCAACTCATCTTGGCCACCAAATATTAAGTGGCAAATAATGTTTCTGGCTTTAACATAATAAATAAAGGCTGTTGCTTATTGTTAAAAAAAAAAAAGAATATAACAACAATAGTAATAATAAATAAGTAAATAAAGGAACGTCTTTTTTCCTACTTCCTGTTTTTCATTTAGTAATAATAATAATGATAATTATTATTATTATTATTATGTAACCATATTGATATATAAATAAAAACATTTTGGCCAGCAAACCTGTAATTTTTTTTTCCTGAAATTGTGTATCCCTAAATACAAGTAAAGAAATACAAGAGCTTTATAGCAACAATATCTGTCATACAACACAAATTAACTAAATAAATATATATATATTTGATTATAATGATAACTGGACGCCACTGGCTGAAATAAATGCAATGTGATGGGGTCATGTGACAACAATGTGACGTACTATTAATGGAAATGTTATCATTGCACACATCATACTGATTTGCATGCTATTTGAAAAATAAATAAATAAATGAATAATAAATAAATAAATAGCTAGCAGTTTAAAGTACACACTGTGCAGTACAAGCAGGATGCTGGTGTTCCTTACTGAATCACTTTGAATTCACCACTGGAACGTCCTACAAAGTGCTCAAATAGCCTTAAACCCATGAACTAGTGCTAAAGTGCCCTTCAGTTTAACCTCAGTTACCTTGAGAGGACTGTATCTCCAATGAACACTCACACATCTCTGATGCTGCTTTCAGATGCCTAATGCTGACAAGAGCAAGAATAAACAAACTGCAAAAATAAAAATCCAAAGCATCAAAAAGATTTCTGCAGTTATTTATGGGAGAGGCGGCCAGACTGAAAACTGCACATGAAGGAGAAATGCATCACAGATCACAGTTCATAGCAGCACATTGTGCTCTAAGCATGTGACTGTGAAATTGCGTCATAATGCACATTAGCTACAGCCAAACACACACACACACACACACATAGAGGGTCACAGCTCCTCGTGTTTATACGACACATGAAAACACCTCACCTCAGCAGACCAAGCACAGAGCTATCACTGCCATTTACTGCAACAGCACATCCCAAACACATTATGACCAATGCAGAACTCGCCTCGCCATCCGGACATTAGTCCATCGCCACAAGCTCCTTGTGGAGCACACACACGATCTCACAGCCTCCGTGTGAAACACACGACTTTCATGCATGCAGACCGCATCTGATACTCACATGATGCCGAGTCTGTGTGCCATGGCCGCGGGTCTCATTCAGTCTGCTCAACGCTACAGCGCTGCGTTCCTGGTGCGCGACGTCACACATGCATCACACACTTACATCAGCAAGCAAATACTGACACTGCACAGAACGAGGACAGCAATTCACAGATGCTGCTAAGGAAATGCGTGTGTGTGTGTGTGTGTGTGTGTGTGAGATTTCTTAATGTGAAGGACATGCTCTGCCTCCTCCATCTGCAGCCTTTAGTACAGTCCACAGCCAGGGCAGCTGATTGGCTCTCTGGTCTCCATAGAAACAGGAGGAGAGAGATCCTGAACGCAGCGCCCATTACACACGTAATAATACATCAACATCACAGCCAGAGGTCAAGCAAGGAAGAGAATCGCTTTCTGTTTTGAGAAATGAAACAGCATGGCCAGTAAATTAATCATTTGTTAATGTGAATTTCACGTGTGGTAAAAAGGTCATGAATATAATGTCACTATATGAAGAAATTGGTACTAAAACAGTCGTTAAAAAAAATGTTCAATTATGTCATGACTTTATTTGTTATTTTAGGGTAAAATATGGCCTGGAGATGGAGGTTTCATAAAGCTACCCACCACCTGTCCACTATTCCATTAAATATCAAACATATTTTGGTGCTACTGCTATAATATTGTGACACATGAAAGTAAATAAAATAAATTCCACCTGACTAAAAAGAAAACAAAAACTGTACATTCCTGCAGTGGTCCTGAGTTCACTGGAGAAACTAATGACACTTCACTGGTGTTCATGAACGCTAATGCTCTGTACACATCCTGTAGAACAAATAGAGATGGAAATGTGCACAAAAAAAGGGACTAAAAGGGTCCAGTTGATGTTGGGAGATGCAATTTTAAGGAATTTTTGGTAACACTTTATTTTAAGGTGTCCTTGTTACACGTTACATGTACGTACTATTATAATTACAATAAATTATGCATAATTACATGCAAGTAACCCTAAGACAAAGCCTAATCCTAACCATAACCATATAGCAAGTACATGTAATTAATTAATATTACTCAGTATTTAAATGTATAATTACACTGTAACAAGGACACCTTAAAATAAAGTGTAACCCAGTGGTTCTCAAACTTTTCCCCATCCCACCTCAGACTACCAAATAATTTCACTAAACATTATGAAAAATTAATGCTTTTTTAATTTCAAAAACCTACAGGGAAAAAACACCCGCATCACTTGAAACATTGAAAAATAGCATACAGAGAATAACTGTTATTGCTATTATTATTCCCCCTGTTATTTATAATTTTTTTGTGGGTTTCTTGCTGTCCGCTAAGGCATAGGACACACACAGGCTTTCCTCCTCACCAACGACATTAAACACCATGTCTACACCGGAGGAGAGCGGCAAAATACAGTAGAACCCATTATAATCAGTGACGCTGTGTACACTGGATGCGACACGACAAAACCCCGACATTAAACTGATGTCTTGCTCTATTTATGACGTACTGACACAAAGTTAAAATGATTTGCAACGGTCGCTTTGTCGTGTCCAGTGTAGACTTGTGGCGCGACGCACAACTGTAGCGTCCGGTATAGACACAGTGAGTGAAGCCGAGAGCAAGATATGCCTCGTCATATTTTCTGCATTTAGCTTTTAAATGACCAGCACCTGCCTGGGTCTGTGCGACTTCATCTATGGCTTTTCTCTTCCCTTTCACAAACCGATCCATCTCCCATTCTAAATTATGTCCTTTGGCTGTTTACTGTTTTATTTATTTTCTTTTTCTGCTGATGACCCGCAGAATGGTATGTCATTAACATATTCATGATTCATTGAGATTCTAACTTAAAAATTTGCCATGTCAACAAAAAATAAGGTCACAAACCTAAATGAGGAATTCATAGGAATGATCTGAGGTCAGGTTGTCTAATGACTGCCAAAAATACTAAAGGCTCCACAAGCATTAAGCATATCACACACATATTTAAAATAAATAGGCACATTTCTTGATGATGGGGTTCCGTAGCATAATATAGCCACCAGATGGCATTACAGTTAACTACAAGTTCAGAAACTAATCCAGAGACCATGCCAAATAACCTGATCAAAACTTTATAATATTTTGCCATTAACATCTGCCTCTGTCTGTCTATCTGTGCACTGACACAGTCCTAAGCATGCATTGTTAAACTATAGAAGAGTGAGAAGAGCTGTGAGAAAAGAGGAAGACTCTACTGCTGCACCTTCCCCTGGGTCTCATCAGATGTCAGGCACCTGTGCCACTGAAAGATGGTGCAAAAGTGTGTAAAGATGCCTTCTGATGAACACTTCCATTGACATACAAAGTTCAAAGGGTTAATTCAATTATCTTCAAAAGGGATTCTTTAGCATTCAATTAAAATTCCAACATTCAACGAAACAAGCTCAGGTTGTATAGACAGGAGAAAAACAATGCACAGGCAACATAAGTGATGATGAAAGCCTAATATTTAAATGTAGTGATGTATTTTTTACTAAGAAACCCATTTTGGGGTATTTTTTCGTAACCCTGAATAAAACAAGACGTTGGAATATGTACAGATGGCTGTTCTCACAAAACAAACATGCATTTCCCTGTAGTACATCATGTGATCAGACACATTTAGGCTACACTGTTAGGCTGCAATTTGTAAAGCTTTAGGGCTCAGATGAACCACGATCAGAATCATTTTGTCCAAATGGAGAGAGTTTGGAATAGTTGCTAATCTTCCACTTTATGATCCTGGATGAATTATGGATCAAAGTCTTATGAACGGATACAGTACCAGCAGAATGCAACACAGGCCCTGTTATGTTCCTCATACATACACACACTGGTAGTGTGATGGTTTGGGGATGTTCTGCTGCATCAGGACCTAACAGTTGGGTCATGTAGCAAGACAGCAAGCAAGTCTACCTCAGAAAGGATGAAAAACTAAAATTAAAGTATTGGAGTGATCTAGTCAAAGTCCAGCTTAAACTCCTTTGAAATGCTCACAGATGTCACAAGGCTAAGGGCCAAAATTAGACTGTGTAAATGGAGTGTTAAAATAATATATACATGATACATGCATCTTGTTGTGTTTTTATTCATGAAGAGTCAGTTTTATGCATTTTGTATGTTTTTATTGAAGATCTAATGACATGCAGGGCCATATTTTAAGAGTGGTGCATCTTGAGGGCATTTGTCATATACATCTAGCAGTGGGCTTAAGGTATAAAGTATAAATTAGACTGGCAAAATTGGGATTGCAAAACACAAGGACCATGTGTGTGTTTTTGTCATGACGTTATGTTGCTCACTTATAGAGAATGTAATCGTAATCCATCTTTAATCATATGGAATAAACACTACACTATGGCTAGTATTCACTGTACTGTGATTGTCAGGAACACCATGTTATTTTGGCTGCTTGGGATGCATCATCCTTGGTACCGCCCCTTTGTGAAATGTGGCGCTTTGAATGAGTGCTAGCAGTTGGGTTATCCTCCTGTCTGTCATGTGTGCTGGCTGTTGGCCAGTTTTCAGGTTAGTCCCTGTTTTAAAAATGCCTTTTGCCTGTTAAATGGAGAGGCTTATTACCTTGTTTGTTTTTAGCCATGGGCCTGCAAGTAGCTGTAATCCTGCGTGGTGAGCGACCATGTGTATTGCAGCATTGTACCATTTTCTTGGTATGTATGGAGAGTTTGTTTGTTTTTAACAAGAGTTTTTATGAGTAACTTTTTCTGTTCAATGTCCAGCAGGTTTGATTGCACGTCTAGGGGTTTCCAATGATCTAAATAGAAGCCTAACAAACATCAAGTAACTGACTGCACTGCTGCTCTGTTTTGTTTTGTTATAGTTTTAACAGTTTTGTCTGGAACTCATCTGGGTCCATCTGTTATATATATATATATATATATACTGTGTATATATATATATACACTGTATATATTTTGTTTTATTTGTGTTTGAAGCACTGGCACAGAATTGTGCTGGTCTGCGCGTGAGTTAGCTGGGAGGCTAAATTCCTGTAATCTGGCTCTTCTTGGCCATTTTATTTCCCTCCTCAGTGCCAGTGGCTGTTTGTTTGTGCTTTGGTGTTTTTGTGTGTAAACTGTTATTGAATTGACTTTTGATTTGTATGTGTTTTTTTGTATTGTTTTGTGCGTGGATTTAGGTCTTTAAAGTGGGAGGGGTTGGCCATGGTACCCTGTACTGTGTGTCCACATGGAGTGCTGTGTTTAACATTTTTGATTTTTTCACAAGAGTGTGTGTGTCATGGGTATTGAGTGTGGGGTAGAAATCTGAGGGTCTTTGCTGGCCACCTCCCTCTTTATTTTTGTTATTTTATTTTATTGCACTTATGGGTTTGTATGTTACTGGTATAGACTTGTGATGTGATTTGAGACCTTGTATTGGAAGTATTGTATTGTTTGTTTTTATTAATTGTATGTTAATAAAGTGATTCTTGTTGATATATCTGTCTATATCTTCATGCTCACCCTGCCTTTGGCAACGAACCTGTGTCCCTTTGCTTAGGGCTGTTATGTCCCGGTGTATTCCGGGTGGTGTAGTCGACTATAGGATTTCTCTTATTATTGGTAATTTTTAAGCACCTGACCACCCTTGCCACATTATGTTCCACTGTAATGTCAGACTGAGAACATGCACATTGACAGCACCTGCTGGTGGAATCCCTCAACTACAAATGAGTTTAGACTTTGTGTGGAAAATAGACATTGTTTCTAGATGTCTAACATGCAATGTCTACTCATCACAAAAATAGTGCTCCTTTATTTATTTGGATGTCCCATTTTGTACATGTTGTCCTGGCACAAGAATCACAGTTTAATTTAAGCACGCTGACAGCACTGGTAATTTCTAGTAAAACAAATATTATAGGTGTTTATTACTGTATGCTTTTGAAAAAGATGCAGTGGCAACACCCTGGCCTAAAATAATTTTAAAGATGTTATTCTTATTAGGATCATTTTAGTCTGCCTTCACAGACTAGTGTCTGTGTATATTAAAATACAAAAGACTGCTATCTAAATATGAAGTCAGCATGTTATGCTCTCTATTTACAATTGAATATACTACAGGAAACATCACCGATGATGTTTTCAGAAGGATCACATAGTGATGTATGTTAAAAGCATCTGTCTGGAGTAACCTGTGACTACCAGGAAGAGGCTGGTTGACTACCAAGAATAGCGGGGTGGCGGCTGGAGAGACAGCAGACAGTTTGAAAAGATGGCATTGGGGCAGTGAGGGCAAGCAGCACAACATGTGGCTTCTGAGAGGAAGAACCCATAGCAAGCTACAGATCAACCCATGGAAGAATACCCCCAGGGATCCAAGAGAGGGGTGTGGAAGAGGATCCCATACTGATGTACCAAAGGACGCAGAGACATGGTAATGGATATATGATGATGAGTGTGGATTGTGTGTGCAGCAATGTGTGCAAGAACCAGTACTGATGGTGCAAGAGTCGCAGCTCTCAGGAACTACGCCCGGAAACCTTGCTAGACTTGAATAAGGGAACCTATGACGCTCTGGCTCCCGGTAAACATTGGACTATGGTGGCTGGTGTCTCTATTTTCACGTTCCGTACAATAGAATCGCCAATAACTAGAGCACTTTCATCAGGTTTCTCAGTGGGTGCATCACTGAGTGGAGAAGTCCTGTTTAATGTTTTGATCAGAATGGAAGAGCTGTGTTTTGGCCCGCGAATATGCCGCCTCACAGTCACCCAGTCGCCCTGCTGCAGGGGCTCTGCAACCAGAACCGAACAATGTACTGGACTCACTAAGCTAGTCACATCCAAAGCCATATCTGAGGCTCTCACATTCTCACTATCCTCGATTAAAGTTTGGATGCGTGTCTCTAGTTCTGAATTCTTCTTTGTCAGCCTAACTATCTCCCTGCATTTATCACATGTGAATCCCTTGCCGCTAACATAGAAGGCTACACTAAACATGTGGCAAGCAGTGCAAGTGACAATAACAGAAGAAGCCATGACTCGCTGTGTTTGTTAAATGATTCCGACTTACCACAGTTGTTTGATGGACTCGTAGCGGAGTAAGAGAGAGAAAAGTTATAAAATAACTTTTATTTTATATTTAAATTTTATTTTATATTTTAATAAAAACACAGACAGACAGATAGACAGATCTACAGTTTTACATACAAACTACACAGTCTGGGTCATGTACATTTTAACCTCATGGTATCAAGGCTGTCAAGGTTACTTCCAAAGAAAATGTAAACTTGAATCTGTTCCTCCCACAAATCAATCATATGGCTTAACATTTAGAATATAATGAGATTTTTATTTATTTTTTTTAGTTTTTCATGTAGATATATGAGCAACTTAAGAGCGGTAGAGCCCTTCACGGGCCTAAAATCTAGGCCCTAGTCTGGCCCAATGGGAGACCCAATCCCCTCACACCTTCTCCAAGTAATCTCTCCTACATTCTTACCAGCACTCACACACATCATCAACACATCTCTCCTCACAGGCACTTTCCCCACTGCATTCAAACAGGCTCGGATAACCCCACTGCTCAAAAAACCTATATTAAACACTTCACTTACAGATAGCTACAGACCTGTCTCTCTCCTTCCATTCATAGCGAAAAGCCTCGAAAGAGTTGTTTTCAACCAGATATCATTGTTTCTTTCACAGAACAACAAACTGGATGCTAACCA
>NW_015555815.1:180912-181402 GCF_001515605.1 Sinocyclocheilus anshuiensis
CTGCTCTCCAGCCATCCTACAACATGCCCTCTAGACCCAATCCCCTCACACCTCCTCCAAGTAATCTCTCCTACACTTTTACCAGCACTCACACACATCATCAACACATCTCTCCTCACAGGCACTTTCCCCACTGCATTCAAACAGGCTCGGGTAACCCCACTGCTCAAAAAACCTACAATAAACACTTCACTTACAAATAGCTACAGACCTATCTCTCTCCTTACATTCATAGCGAAAACCCTCGAACGAGTTGTTTTCAACCAGGTATCATTGTTTCTTTCACAGAACAACAAACTGGACGCTAACCAGTCAGGTTTCAGGAGTGGCCATTCAACTGAGACTACTGTCAGTCACGGAAGCTGTGCAGATTGCAAAAGCTGATTCCAAATCATCAGTTCTTATTCATCTATCTGCTGCTTTTGACAGTCAATCATCAGATCCGCCTGTCTGCCCTCTCATCACTGGGCATCACAGGGATTCCACTTCG
>NW_015555815.1:181423-211614 GCF_001515605.1 Sinocyclocheilus anshuiensis
ACGGTAGCTGCACGGATCTCAGGCTGCCTGGCGGACATCTCGGCATGGATGAAAGAATATCACCTACAGCTCAACCTGGCAAAGACTGAGCTTCTTGTCTTCCCTGCCACTCCAACTCTACCGCATGATTTCACCATCCAGCTAGGTTCTTCTACAGTTACCCCATCAACTTCGGTCAGATATCTTGGTGTATTCTTTGATGACCATCTGACCTTCAAAGACCACATTGCAAAGACTGCTCGATCTGGCAGGTTTGCATTGCAAAACTTCAGAAAGATCAGGCCCTTTCTAACGGAGCATGCTGCACAATTTCTTGTCCAGGCCCTTGTCATTTCTAGGCTGGACTACTGCAATGCTCTTCTGGCTGGACTTTCATCACAGCATTTCTCTCCCTCCAAACACGGCAAGTCGAGTTAATGCCAAAGAGTTAAATTTTGGTCTCATCTGACCACAGCACTTTCTCCCAAGGCTTCTCTGAATCATTTAGATGTTCTTTGGCAAACTTTAAATGGGCCTGTACATGTGCCTCCTTGAGCAGGGGGACCTTGTGGGCACTGCAGGATGCCTTTCGCACCTCAGGAACCTTTTCATAGTACCAGAACTAATTGTGGAACTACCCACTTTTTGGCGTTTTCGCACCGCCGGAACTGGGACTGTGGTCCCAACTGCCTTAAGATCATTAACAAGTTCCTCCCGTGTAGTTCGGAGCTGATCCCGCACCTTTCTCATGATCATCCTTACCCCATGAGGCAAGATCTTGCACGGAGTTCCAGACCAAGGCCGATTGATGGTTGTTTTGTATTTCTTCCAGTTCCAAATAATCGCACCAACAGTTGTCTCCTTCTCACCAAGCCTTCTTGCAACCACCTTCTTGCTGATGGTCTTGTAGCCCATTCAAGCCTTGTGCAGATCTACAATCTTGTCTCTGATATCCATTGACAGCTCTTTGGTCATGCCCATGGTGGTGGGACAGGTTGGAATGGAAGATACAGATTGTGTGGACAGATGTCTTATACACCTAAGGGGCTGACATTAGGAGTAACTTCTTAAACCCACAGTAAGATAGAGTATTAGTAAGATAGATTCCAACAGAAAACAAACAAAGCTACACTGAGCTACAAACACAGATCACACAGCAGCATGGCAGACAGGAACAGGAAGTCGGGAACAGAAAACATTAGATGGTTCTGAACAAGTGCCAGTCTTGGCCGAGCACCAATTCCAGCTCTGGCTCCAGCCAGTGGAAAAGTAAAAAAGTAAATGTAAGACCTTGATCAGTCTACCAGAACCAACTGTGGAATTTGACCTTAAGGAGCCCAGCTGGAAAGAGGTGCAGGAGGTGTTCAAAAAAGCAAGAATAATCTCAGCCCCAGGACTGAGTGGGGTACCTTACAGGGTCTGTAGGAATTGCCCAAGGCTACTCCACAGGCTATGGAGGATCCTGAAGGTGATCTGGAGGAGGGGCAAGGTAGCCCGCCAGTGGAGGTATACAGACGGAGTGTGGATTCCGAAGGAGGAAGAATCAAAGAACAGTTGAAGGAAAGATATTCTTCAGCATTGTTGCAAGGCACCTTACAGACTACCTCCTGAGGAACTCATACGTTGATACTTCTGTCCAGAAAGGAGGAATCCCGAAGGTGCCAGGGTGTGCAGAGCACACAGGTGTGGTCACCCAGCTGATCAGGGAGGCCTGGGAGAACAAGGGGGACTTGGGGGTACTGTGGCTTGACTTTACAAACACTTATGGATCCAAACCCCACAAGCTGGTAGAGGTGGCTCTGGCTTGGTACCATATACCAGCCAAGTTCACAGATCTCATCTTGGACTATTACAGTGGTTTCAGCCTAAGATTCTCTTCCGGGGTCCATTACTGCTGAGTGCCTTGAGCTCAGAAAAAGGATCATCACCATTTCAGTGATCCTTTTCTCACTTGCCATGAACATGCTGGTGAAGTGGTAAAGCTCAGTTGAGGTGCAGTGTAGAGGACCCCCTCAAAGACTGGCATCCGACAACCACCAATTAAAGATTTTATGGATGACCTGACTGTGACACCTGCATCTGTCCCTGGGAACGAGTGAATCCTGAAGGGCCTGGGAGAGCTGATGACCTGGGCTCGCATGAGATTTAAGCCAGCAAAGTCCGGATCCCTGGTGTTGAAGAAAGGAACTTATACTTGGTAATACCCAGATACCATCTATCACGGAAAGAAACTGTTAAGAGCCTGGGGAAAATGTTTGACTGCTGTCTGAGAGATACAGCATCCATCTGAACCACCAACCAAGAGCTAGAAGTCTGGCTAGAAGCGGTAGACAAGTCATGTCTACCTGGCAAGTTTAAGGCCTGGATTTACCAACATGGGATCCTGCCGAGGATTCTTTGGCCCCTTTTAGTCTACGAGGTTCCAATTTCCACAGTGGAGGGCTTTGAGAAGAGGATCAGTAGGTTTTTATGGAAGCAGCTTGGATTACCCCGAAGCATAAGCAGCATCGCCTTATATGGGCAAAACAACAAGCTGAAACTCCCCATCAGCAGTGTGAATGAAGAATTCATTGTGACCTGTCCTAGGGAGGTGTTGCAATATAGGGAGTCCTATAACCCGAAAGTCTCTCAGGCGGAGCAGGGAGCCTGGACAAGGTAGTAGTAGAATGCAGAGTTACTTGGGCCGAGCTCTGGAAATCTGGAAATCACCAAATAAAATTATTATTCCAGGCTGTCTATGACATACTACCAAGCCCATCCAATTTGTTCTGTTGAGGAAAGGCAGAGTCACCAACTTGCCCTCTGTGTCTGAAGAGAGGGACCTTGGATCACATCCTCAGCAGCTGTTCAAGAGCCATGAATGAGGGGTGCTATAGTTGGCGTCATGACAAAGTTCTGAAGACCTTCTCCAGTGGGAGATGAAACAAAAACTCCCTGAAACTGGGAGTTCCCTGAAACTGTTGCTATAACATCGCTGAGGCCAGACATGATGCTGATCTCAGAAGCCTCCAACCAGATTATTCTCTTAGAACTCACAGTCCCCTGGGAAGATTGTATTGAGGAGGCCAATGAGAGGAAGATATCCAAGTACACAGAGCTGGTGAAAAAGTGCCAAAGAAAAGGTGTGAGCCCACTGAGGTGGGATGTATGAATGAGGCATTTGAATGAATGAATGAGGCATCTATATAGCTCTTTATTGTGTATTGCTGTACACCCAAAGCGCTTTACAATCATATGGGGGGGTCTGTTCTCAACCACCACCAGTGTGCAGCATCTACCTGGATGATGCGATGTCAGCCACAGTACATTGGCGCCAGTGTGCTCACCACACACCAGGTGGAGAGGAGACAGAGTGATAGAGCCAATCAAGTGAATGGGGATTATTATTAGAAGGCCATGATTGACAAGGGCCAGTGGAGGGAATTTGGCCAGGACACACCCCTTGGTTACACCCCTACTCTTTACGAGAAGTGCCATGGGATTTTTTTAGTGACCACAGAGAGTCAGGACCTCGCTTTAATGTCTCATTCAAAAGACGGTGCTTGTTGACAGTATAGTGTCCATATCACTATACTAGGGCATTAGGACCCACACAGGCCACAGGGTGAGCACCCCCTGCTGGCCTCACTAACACCTCTTCCAGCAGCAACCTAGTTTTCCCAGGAGGTCTCTCATCCAGGTACTAACCAGGCTCAGTCCTGCTTAGTTTCAGTGGGCAACCAGTCTTATGCTGCAGGGTGATATGTCTGTAGAGGGTTTGCAGGGTCTGCAGGGTCTACAACATGCTGGGCATCAGAGGGGCCAGTAGACGAAGAGACATTAAGTCAGTCACAGAGGCAGTGGAGGTTGCTTCAAGGTGGCTCAGATCAGGAGAGGAGAGATATGGGTGGGGTATTGCTACCTAGACACAAGTCCCCGGGACTTGATCAACCCCGGTTGGGTCGCCAGGGCAAGGGTGTCATTGTTAAAAGACCCGAAACACCCGATGACCCCAGGAAACTTCACCGATGATGTGTCCAGAAGCATCACATGGTGACGTATGTTAAAATAAATAAAATAATAATAATAATAATGTAACTTATTAAATCATAATTTTAAGGAATATAACAATTTTCATCCATGTTTTAATTTAAACAGTAACCCTCTGTTATGCAGAACCAAACATTTAAATTAATTCTTAATTTTAAATTGATTGCATTTGAAAATATTTATTAAAGGGGTCATATGATGCGATTTCAAGTTTTCCTTTCTCTTTGGAGTGTTACAAGCTGATTGTGCATAGATAAGATCCCTATAATGATCTTTAAAAAAGCATCATATGACCCCTTTAAAGTTTTAAAGTTTTATGCATTCATTTAATTACCATCATGTTAATTGATAATAAAATGTGTATTAAATCATAAAATACAGCATCCAGACACAAAGCATGCATTATTGTTGTTTAATTTTAATCAATTATTGTGGATATAGGTGATTATATTAGACATGAATATTAGGCATGCTTTTTGAATATTAAAATGTAATTATTTTTACGAAAATGGAATCCAGAAAAATAGAATTTGGGAAAAATAAAATGAATTTCATAGGGCCCTCACTACACACTATAGCATTTCTGGTTTGGTGGCCTCTCTCTCTCTCTCTCTCTCTCTCTCTCTCTCTCTGTTTCTCTGGTCACCGGCAGCTAACACACACTGACAGCTCGTCCATGAGCATGAAGGACACAGCTCTGCCCTGGATGAGGCTTTGTTTCAGACGGGTTTATTCCTGTGAGGATACTCCAGCCCACTCAGTGCAGTAAGAGCTGAGCTCTGCCTCACATCACGTCAACACATGTGTCCTCTATTAACAAGCTGGACTATATTCTCATCGCATTCACTGCATCGTATATGTGTAAATGCATGTTTATATTCATAATTTCTGCAATTTCATTAACTCATTCATGGAATTAATGCATTTCACAAATTCATGAATTTCTGCAAATTGTGAGGAGTCGCTCACAGTAATAATCACAACATTGACAGGTACAAGGAAAAATACTAACAGTGAAATACTTAATTTTTTCCAACTACTTACCTAATGAATATAAGATATAATACATTATTATGAGTCTGATGCTGTCAGAAATTGTCTGAGAAACAAGTATATAAATTAAATTAATAAAATCGGCTGTAGTTTCTTTTTCAGACCTTATTTTTCTTTTTTCTTTTTTAAAGCAGTCTTGACATGCTTTGTTATTTTAATATTTTCCTTGTGGTTCACTTATAATATTAATAGAGTTTTGTGCATAAAAAACAAACAGTGTTTGCAAAACACATCTCAACCCTCATTCTCACTCTCTGCTGATTATGCTACAAATGCTTCTGATGGTGCTTCAACTTTTTATTGAACCTGAAACCTTCCTTTCAGAAATGAATGGCTGTTGTAGCTCTAGCTGTGTTAATTAGCAATCTGGTGTGATCTCACTAGACACAAGATGGCTGAAATCATACTAGAATTCAAACTACAGATACAGAGTTTGTTTCTTTCCAACAAACAAAAATCAGTGAAAACTGCTGAAGCACAGAGTGAAATACGGTGAAAAAAAAATCCATGAAAAATTCATGAGCTTCAGGTCACCTTCAAGTCTCACATCTGGAAGTATAAAAGGGCTGCACATAACACATCTCAACACATTCGAACAGAACATTTCAACCGCTGTTAAAATGCTTGGTACTGTAAATGCATATCAATATAAAGTCACCACTTCAATTTCTGCACTAAAAGGCAATAGAGTTTTGCCAACATACAGATATTGGAACAAATAAACTTGTCTCAGCTTCAGGCAGCACACACACAGACCACTATAACCTGTTCACTCACTGTATGATACAATACACTTGCCAAAATCACTAGCTCCAATCATATACCAAAAATTGGGTGGACATGTATATATCGGTTCCCAGATTCATTTAATGGGCATTTATGAAGAAGAATTAATGTATGGATTTGACAGACAAATCTTTGAATAAGGTAAATGTCCTTAAATTCTGTATTGTTATTTCAACTATATATAGTACATCGTTTTTTTAAATGCATTAATTTATTCAGTGTGATATTACAACTGTACTGCATGTCAGCAAACCCAAATGCACACAAGCAAAAAGCGGGAAAGTTTAAGAAAAATCAAAGGTTTGACCCCCAGAGCTGATGTGATTTCTCACAACAGCAGTGATATCTGTCAAGTACACTGTAAAAAATTACCGTGAATTTAACGGTAAAAGACTGTAAAAATGCTACAGTAAAAACATGTTAAATGGTTAACGGTAAATTCCCCTACTATATACGGTGAAAAACGGTATTGGACATTACATGTATTGGACATTAATTTTACAGTAGTATACCGTTTTTGGAAGTGAAAAAGACCGTAACATTTACAGTGAATAACCGTAAATTGACATTCCCAGAATTCCCTGCGTTAGATTTCAAATTTGATGTTTTATATTAGGGTTGTGTGTTACACCTAATGTTGTTAAATGAATGTTTATTGCATTATTTCAGTTTCATGTGTGTCACCATGATGGTGTTTAGTGTTTGTGTAAATGAAACTGTGCACCTTCTTATACATGTTATTATTTAAAACCTGCTTGTGATAGGCTTTGGTTCATCATGTGACTTTCTCATCACCACCTGCATTTGGTGGTTATCAGTGTATTACAAAGGTACAAAACAGATTTCAGTACTTCAATAGGTTGGTATATTAACATTATATCAGTTAATGAAATTACAGTATTTAACTGTAAATTTAAGTTAAAACCGTGAAACCTAAAACGTTGCTACCATATTTTTTACGGTAATATTCCGGCAACCACAGCTGCCGGTTTTTTACCGGAAATTTTTTTACAGTGTAGTAGCAACATTATATGTGTGCTATTTCAAATAAATAAATAAAAGTTTACAGCACCTTCAATTATCAGCCCAGTCTGTCTTTGTCAACTGTTTTTTATATGCATACACATATAAGTCTCATTCACACAGACTGCAAAACTCAATAAATACAAACTGTATTTTGTTTTCTTGCCTTAAATGTCCCGTGAAATCTACAGTACACTACAGTCTCCCCATTGGTTTATTTCACAGAAACAAATTCACACAGTCAAAGCCAAATGAAGAACTTGAAATGTGACATTTCAAGCTGACCATTAAACCACTGACACATTCCTCACATCACAAGCATCCTCACTGAGCTCATTTCTCATCACATATCCTGGTGTTTGGTGTTCTTCACCAGAGTGACTGTGATTTTTACACATACTGCATGAAATGAATCTAGCTGATCACTAGTTTAACATCACTCATTCAAACTTTAAATGTGTTCCGTTCATTAATACTGTATGCCTGCTATTATTAATATAAATATAATTCTTTGGGTGTGTTTCATTTAGTAATGTGCCTTATGACCTGAAGATGTCAGTTCTGTATGTTGTACGACCTACAATATACTATCAGGTGTAAAAATAAATTATTGTAAATATTGTCATTTACTGTCATTGACAAGTGACTAATGAGGAGTCAAATTCATCAAATTGAACAAGAAATAATTACGAAGTAGCCAAACAGTCCATTCCACTTGCTATGACTTACTGTCATTGAAAAAATAATACAATTCTAGTATAGTATACAAACACCCTACAATATGATCTAAACAAAGACGAGAGTTTACTGTACCCGAAGGATGCCGACTTCCTCTGTCGGCACGGCACAGTTCTCCTGCACATGGCTGATCTGAGGCTGCTGGGACTGTCTGTCGTTTCCACAGGAAGAGAGGCATGTCTTCTGCAAACAGAAACACAACACAGACTCCAGACACTTCACAAGAGTCTGCAGCAGAACGTCCGAGCTGATGCTGCTCCAGTTACACACGAGTGGATGCGGAGCGGGACAGCTGCTGTCACCGAATGTGATGCACCCAAATGAACAGGGGTTAGCAACCACTCAGAGCACCCAAGACTCAGAGTAATGTGGTTTATAATCGACACGTTTAAAATCTTTTACAATTCAGACAATATTCACCAGTACAACAGAAGTCAACATACCTGACGATTCTTGTACTGCCATATTCTGACCTGAAACACACAAAAATAATTTTTTAGGAAAACATATCTAAACAGAGTAGAACAAATCAAAATCACATTTAGAGTTACACTGGAATGGAAAGCATTCAGTAAACCTTGCCTATTGTAATGTATAATGACAAATTTCAGCATATATTTCAGGAATTACCGTTTTTTTCAACTGCTTACATTTTCAAAACTTTGCCTCTTTTTTTCAAAACTCCAAGAATTGCACACACAATATGCAAAATGCCTCACATATCTTGCAAAACGAAGCACAGCATTCAAAATGTCACAAACACATCTCAAAAGCAAACATTTGCAAACACCTTTGCCATAATATTAATTCCTGTCAGATTTTTGTGTGTTACATAGAGAATTGTGTGTTGTGTTTTGCAACGAGTGTTTTATGGAATTGAAAACTGAGTCAAAGGCCGAGAATTAGTGTATGGTTTTGCAGATTTGGTGTGTGCTTCTGCTGTTTGAGTGTCAGGTTTCAGAAATTGTGTGACAAGTAAAGATGTTGCGTGTAAGCAGTTGAAAAAACTGTAATAAAGTGCTTTCCTGCTGCAACCGTGACGTCAAAACCCAGAAGACTAATGTGCTGCTGATTCCCTTTGAGTTTTTATAGTGTTTTTTTTTTTTTAATTCATGAGTAAAATAAGATCTGCAGTAAACATAACTTGACGATACTTGGACATTATGCTCTACAACATAATTCAAAAACACAAATTTTAAGGTAGTTATTTTTTTTTTTAAATAATGTTTTTAATGAATGTAAGTAACTAAGGTTTGTGTTGTGTGCGCAGTTTACGTTGTACAACAGTACAGCATATCGTCAACACTTTTGTCAAGTTATGTTTACCAGAGAGCTTATTTTTTGCTCATGACTTACAAAACCCCCTGGTTAAAAAACCCACAGGAGAATCTCATGGGAAACCAGTGATGAATTAGTCTTCCGGGTTTTGACGTCACGGCTGCAGCACTCTGTACTGTCAGCATCTGTGGCCATGACCCAGCTCATATATTAGTATATTATATATATATATATATATATATATTAGTGTTCTAATAATAAATATCAGCTCCAGTGAGGGTAAAACTATGAATTGTATAGATATATTGGCTTTAATCTCTTTAAGGTCTGACTGAATGCAAACGTCATGCTGGAGCTGGATGATAAATGCCTGCGGATCTAACGGATCTCAGGACTGTAACATTAGAACAGAAGCCATTAGTCGTGAGTCTCCTCTCAGCTGCCCACTGCACTGTTTGAATAAATGTCAGGCCACTCCATAAGAAAAGAAGCAATAAACACATTGACTACTGCTCTGACTTACTGCTGGCTTCCTGTGTTATACATAACCCCCTAAATGTCTGTTTGTTCCTCACATAAAACCATGACTTCAGAAGAGTGCATAGTGTATTGGTCATATACTTTTGTGAAAAAGAAGTGCATTCAACTGTACTGAATGTGCACTTGTAATGTGCTTCAAATCGTATCTTCTTAAAGTATATTTTTAAGGGAAGCCCATTTGTGAAAATGTCTCAGAAGAATTACTGCCACAGCTTCTTGATGGAAAACACTGATGGACTTTCTACATATTTCACCTGCTGTAAATAGGGTGCTTATTGATTTCCATATGCTGTTCTAATGGTGGAGTGTGTGAGGTCACAAAATGGCTAAGCATTAGTTCATGAATATCAGTTAGGTATGCACAAATAATTAAGCTTGATCTTTTATCATTTTGATGAATAATTTGTCTGATTTATTATGTTACCTAAATATCTAATGTACTTAACAAAAATAAATTATGATTGTAACTGGACTTATGTTTCATTCAGTACTAAAAATTATCAATTAAAAATCAAATTACAAAATGATTATTTCAACCACCTTTTTGTGTGATATGTATTATATATTTTAAGAATTGCATTAGCTAAGCAACATGACATGTCAGCATTTCCCATACATTGATTTACTTGTGGCGGCCCACCACAATATTAGAACTAACCGTCACAAATAGATTTGGGTGAAGTCGGGTGTTTTTTATATGAATGTATCTCTAACCAGCTGTCTTCAGAAAATTTCAATAGCATTTTCATTTAATCTTATATGTATAAAGCCTCATAAAGTAGCGTTAAATTAGCACAAAATGTGCATATGCACACATAGGCACATATTGCTGTTTTCTATTAAGGATTTACACACTCTCAGAAATAAAGGTACAAAAGCTGTCACTGGGGTGGTACCTTTTCAAAAGGTACACTTTTGTACCTTTTAGGTACTAATATGTACACTTTAGGTACTAATATGTACTTTTAAGGTACCAATATGGACTCTTTAGGTACAAAGGTGTGCCTTTTGAAAAGGTACCGCCCCAGTGAAAACTTTTGTACCTTTTTTTCCTGAGAGTGCAGTATGTTAAGGTTTTATTATTAAGGGTGACTACTGTAATTTCATGTCAGTACTAAAATACATTTACATCACTAGGTTGAAAAGTTTTTGCAAAATTATATTACTAAAACTAACTCTCTTCTATGTGTGTTGGTAAGTCATAAACATATTCCCAGTATGTTTTATTTTTTAACATCCTTGCTAACATCACTTATTAAAGATATTTTTTCCAACCCAGCAGTCAGGTCCTCTGTACACTTCAAATCCTCTTATTATCAGCTCAACCATGGGTTCTTGGTTAATTAGCCTACAAACTTTACATTTGCAAAAATGATGGTTTTCAGTTTAATGATTCAGTGAGTGTTTTGACTCATGAACTGTCTGGGCCAGAATAGTTGTGTGAACTGGTTTAACTGATTTATTAAAAAGATTTGACCGAAAAGAATGACACAATTTTTTCAACTGAGTTATGCTCGACGATACATCAATACAGTATGTAAACGAGGAGAACAGTACAGGTCCGATTACAGAGCCTTGTGGGACACCAGTGCTCAGACTCATGGTAGAGTCAACAGACTCATATGCTGGTGTCTATTCTGAAGATATTCTCAGAAAATCAAAGATCCAGTTACAGAGAGAAATGTCCTTTGAGGGCACTATGTTACTGAATCCCATACTGTGATGAATCCTCTCTTATTCAAGGAGTCATGAAGCAATGAGAAGATGCCACATACTTTGCCCAACTCAACTAGACAGCAGTCATTCAGCTAAGTGATTCTGCCTTTTCTGTTGACATCAAAATAGTAGTTTTATTAATGTATGAAATAACTACAGACCAGGCAAGATAAAGAAAATCAACCAGAAAAACCGGTAGACTAATGTGTGATGTTGTGATTTGGAGTATGAAAATCTACGTACACTCTAAAAAAGAATCTGTAAAAATAGGGCACAATATACTGTATAATTTCAAGGAATTTCTCGGTATTTATTTTTTACAGGTGTTTTACCAGCATTTTGAATGTTCCACTTCATTGCATTGTGTTTTAGAGTTAACAGAAATGTCTGTAAAATTAATGGATATGTCATGTGTAATGAGCTGCCAGTACATTTTCTGTTATTTTACGGATTTATTTTTTAGTGAATCTCACCTGACATGTTTTCGAAGTTGCAGCAGAGGTGTGAAATACAGGGGTAGCAGAGGGTTTCCTAGACCTCATGAACATCTAAACCGTGGGAGTCCCTCATAACAAACTTTAGAAATTTTATCACTTGGAGCTTATTTTTTCTCGAACTTGATAGGTGATTTCAGCAGATTTAACCAACATCTGCAACACTGCTGCCTTGGAGCCTGCTTATGGGACCTCTTTAGTCAGAGATTCATCACACACACCAATTCAGAATGCCAGTTTCAAGACAGAAAATAGTTTGGTTAGTTTAGCTTGACAGTATCGAAATCTTAAACCAGCCTATGCTGGTTGGTCAGATCTGTAGGTCTTTTTATATGGGCACATTATGGTCAGGCTGGGAGACTACAGCTGAAAGCATTAACTGTCGCAGCTGTTAGAAAAAAAGCACAATCTACTTTAATAGTATTCTGGACGTACCAGACACTGCAATTATGTATTTTCAAAATCAAACTAACCAAACACGCTCCAAAATGAGACAAACTATATATATATATAATACAATATATAGACTATATTTAAAAAAATGTTGTTTAAATAAGCGTCCTGTCACTGTGTATTCGCGTTCACCTTCTAATATCTGATTAAGAGGCAGGTTTTTGAAGGAAGTGCATAAGAGGAGTCTTACTGCTGTAGCGGGCTGTTCTCCTGGATGGAGCGCAGTCTGCAGGAGAGCAGGTGCCGCTGGTACTCGTGTCTCAGGCGGCTGTTCTCTGCGCACAGGTCGGACACATGCTGCTCCAGCTCAAAGATGCGCCTCTTCTGCCGCTCCAGCAGCGTCTGCTGGGTCTCTATGATCTTATTCAGCTCCTTCAGATAGCCCGCTGCCTTTGTCGGATTCTCGGTCCGGCTGTCCATCGTCTTCTCATTCAGCTTTACTAACCGGAGTCAAATATTGCCTCTTTTCTCCAGGTAAAGACGCGCCGTGATATATGAGAGGTGCGCAGGTCCCGCGCTCAGCCATGCTTATGTCAAACACTGACTCTGCGTCTCCTGCGGTGGCTTTGTGCCACTGAAGCTTAAATGTGGCTATAGACGTTTTCATCGAACGCACGCGCGTTACCATGGTCACGCGTCTGGCCTTAAGTTAACTTCCGGTCTGTGTTTGTTTATCGGTCAGACTCACTGTATATAATTATAATTATATTATAATATATTATTATAGTTATATAATATTATATAGTCATTATATATGGATCAGTGGTCTCTCCAGTAATATGGCGCCGACTACAAACGCAGTTAAAGTTAAGGTGATGAGTAGACCGAAGTTGGGCTCAGTTTGTTGTGCTGTGAGATGCAACCCGACCTCTGGAACAAACGCCTTGTCAAAAATACAAATGTTTCGGTTTCCTAAAGACCAGACGAGACGGCGAGCATGGATAACCGCTGTGCGAAGAGAGGCTTGGCTGCCAGGCAAGAATTCAAGGATCTGTAACACTCACTTCGTTACAGGTAACAAACTCATGATAAACGACAGATATTAGCTGGCTGACCAGTAACAAGCCTGCAATAGTTATGAATTAGCTACATTTATTGGTACACACGTAGATAACATTGTATACATTAATTTTACACATTAACGTTACCTCAATGTAGTAGTTGATTCGCTTTAGCTACGATTTGAACTATAACACAGTATTTAACAGTCGCCTTTGGCTTGCTCCCTGGGGACAACAAATACAATAACGCATAGCTTTTCTAATGAAGCTTTAAATGAATGACTAAATAAGTACTTTCACTACATTTTCACTGACGAATTTACTACATTATCACTGATACATTTTATCTGTAAAGCTTCTTTGTAACAATGCATTGTGAAAAGTGCTACAAATAAATTTGACTTTGATCTAATTTCATTGTAATAGTAGGCTACTAATGTTTTAATCATTTTTAAGCAATATCATAGAATGAATTTTTTACACAAAAATGTGCATGTAACCAGAACATTTATGGATTATGCAAAGGATGTATGATGCTCAGCAAGGTGTCACTTGTTTTATTTTAGGTGCACCATCAGTGGACCCATGCCATCCTGATTACGTTCCATCAATATTCGCACACAAAAACACCACTGATGGTTCACAGAAGTTGGAGCGATACCAGAGGAGTCAGAGGAGATCATCTGTGGTTGAGCCCATGGATTCACCTTCCTTAGAGGTCACACAGGCTGACCCTGAAGAAGGATGCACTGCTGTGGGTACAGATCTGTCAATGGCAGACATTGACCAGCTACAGAATGAAAACATTGAATTAAAAAGAAAAATGGCTTCACTGGAGAAGAAACTGGAATCTCAAGAAAAACAACTACAAGATCATATGTTTGTCAGTCTGTCCGATTTTATTTTAAATGATGACAAGCACACTCATTTTTACACTGGTCTACCATCTATTTCTGTGTTTTTCACCCTCCTCACTTACCTGACATCAATATGGAATGCATCATCAACCATACTGCAATAACGCATAGCTTTTCTAATGAAGCTTTAAATGAATGACTAAATAAGTACTTTCACTACATTTTCACTGACGAATTTACTACATTATCAATGATACATTTTATCTGTAAAGCTTCTTTGTAACAATGCATTGTGAAAAGTACTACAAATAAATTTGTCTTTGATCTAATTTCATTGTAATAGTAGGCTACTAATGTTTTAATCATTTTTAAGCAATATCATAGAATGAATTTTTATACATTATAAAAACAATAATTATTAAGGAGAATAGCCATGATATATGTAATGGTGTACAACATACCACAAATTACACACTGAAATGTGAAAAGACCAGGATATAATTATTTAATATAATAATTGCAAAAAAAAGCTCCCCTTCTTAGTCACCCGTGACCAAACACTTGGTTTTGAAGTGACAGATGGGCCACTCTGGAGTCCATCCTGGACACACTGCTCCACAGTAACCAAAATCGTACCCACATGACTACACACCTCTCCATTGCTGCACAGATCCAGATAGACATTTTATTGAAAAAGGTTATCTAAATGCTACTGTAAAATGTAACGTTAGCTGTATTGTATAGTATAGCCAGCCATACTTACCCTGCCATGCAGGTACAATGCCCACTCTGGACTTCGCCGGACTTCCTCGCAACGATCCAGGCGGAGTAGCTCTTTGAAAGCGTCTGACCCGCCTCGATTTCCCCGTAAACAACACAGGTATTTCCATTCGTGTAGGTTAGAATGCGTTTAACTTTTCCGGAATGAAAATAGTTATACGCATCCAAGCTGCGATATGCCTTGAACGCCTCCCTTGTATATACACATTCCTTCTCGACTAGGTATTCAAAGATGTGTACCTGACTGACCTCCGGTAAATCAGACAGGTCTGTAGAAAAACATTCTTGCCTCAACATTTTGTTGAACGGGTCTGGTAGTGTAACTTTGTCGCATTTAAGTTTGGCCAAATAACGGTTCTTTTCTTCTACTGGTAACCCAAAATAATAATGACTAGACATAGTTTTAACTTGCTAGCTAATTTACTTGTTATTTATTTCGCTTATTATTAGAAATAATCTACTCTAGAGGGACTTTGTTGTTGTTGTTGTTGAATGTTTGCGGAAGTGTACCGGAAGTTAAGTTAGGGCCACAAAACCGCGCATGCGCAGTAACGTTTGTTTATGTTGTTGCCGTTGAAACCGTCTATAGGTTAAAAATCTTTCCATCACAGTTCTGGAAGGAGTTCGTGGTGCAGTAGAGAATATGCCATACACTAGAATGCACTTATAAATGGTGGCGCAGTAACACCCTGAATACACCGCATGCGACGCGACGCAACAACGCAGGCGTCTACACTGCTAACGCGCGACGTCAGTCGAATAAACACGCCGCACGCATAAACAAAGGCTTTGATTGGTCGACTGGTTGTCTGCGTCACGATTCCAGCAGTTCTGACGGACGCGTCAAGCTCCGTCTGCAGCGTTCTGTTTCGCGTCGCGTCCAGCAGTGTAGCTGTTTTTGACCTGTATTTAGTCATTGCTTTATAGATACAGTTCAGTGCCTTAACATCCAAATATATGGCAGTTATAGCATTCTTCTTATTTTAAAGACCCCCCTGCCCCCATTTAGTAGACCTACTGTTTATTTTAAATAGGGTGAATTAAGGGTGATTGGGACAGTTTTTGAATTTCAGACATGAGCAAGGTTTCTTGCCATAAATTAAAAACATCAGCCGAACACATGATATATTTCTGTAATACTGAAGATGTTAACTACCCATTTGAGGATCGAGGAAACAATATTATATTATGATGAAAGGATGCGTGACGTACACTTTTCTGTAAACTGAGCCAAAACAGTTTTTAGTAATATTTGGGTGATTGGGACAGCACATTTTTTCATTAATTTAGGGTAGTGTAAGAATATTTACTGTATTGCACAAGTCAGTTCATACTTTAATATAATTTTATATGCAATATTTCATTTTCTGTTCATCATTATTAAGAGCCCATGTTTATTTCTGTTCAACTTTATTTCTCACTTCATAAATCCAACCAAAATTTATACAATACAACTAGGGCTGTGCAAAAAATCGAATGCGATTTTCATGTGCATCTCGTCAGTAAAGCCGCTCCTGTGATTAGAAGTAAATCTCCAGCACGTGCGTTCAGATGGAGCGGCATTTACTACACAGAGCCGTAGTTCACTGACAAGCTGTCTTTTTTCCCCTTTTCCCAAAAAAAGCTTATACTAGGCTACTATTTCAGCTATTAAAATAGTTCAGTTTTGTATGTAATGGAACAGTGATTATATTTCGTTTCGTTTTTGTATAAAGTAAATTTAGAAAAACATTTGGAGTATTTTTTGTTCGTTAAATGTAAGTTATTTTGTTGTTTTAAGCAAGTAAGTTAAGGCCAGCGGCAGACAGTGAGCTGATCATAGCCTATAGCCTATGTTTGATCAATTTAGCCTTCTCAAATCATCAGGACTTGCCTAAAATAAAATGAAAACATTTAAAAATCAAATATTAGACAAGTAAAAAATAAAAATACCTCAGGTCCAAAAAACAGGAAAAAAAACAACAAAAACAAAAATTTTGGTTAAATAACAGGTTAAAAAAATGTAACCTACACAAACCTTTAAACGAAACATGAATATGGTTTATTTCTGCAACAAAAAACATAAAAAAAAGGTTTATCTATAATGCTTCTATTTTCAAAACGCTTCTATTTCAGAATTTTTATTTTAGCAAAAATCTAGCTAGTTCATGACTATTTTTGTGGTTGATTAGGGCTTGCATAAATAAACAGGTTGGAAACCACTGATTTAGGGCATACAGAGCATATACAGTGGTATATGTATCATTTTCTTAATTAGCAAAGCCTTTAAGCACTGTCCCAATCAACCAAAATTATGCTGTGTTTGGGAGGATGGGACAAAATAAAAACAACCTAACTCGGAAAATAGAAACATGATATTAACACTTTTTTTTACTGATTTTGTAGAAGTAGTGCATCATATTTTTGTTTCCACTTTAAGCACTGTCCCAATCAACCAAAATTATGCTGTCCCATCCTCCCAAACTGTGTTTGGGAGGATGGCACAAAATAAAAACAACCTAACTCGGAAAATAGAAACATGATATTAACACTTTTTTTTACTGATTTTGTAGAAGTAGTGCATCATATTTTTGTTTCCATCAAAAGTTTGTATAATATAGTAGCTATGAGAATTTTAAGACCTTATTACGAAAACTAGCAAAAGCTTATGTCATTTTCCTCAGTTCATGCATTTCATGGTCAACTTCCTGTTTGATGCCTGCCACCTACATGATGGCACACCAATGAGGGCATCCCATTGTGGTCTTAGGCCTAGGACTCAACAAAAAAAAGTTTTTATTTGCACTCATTAGGTGAGAAAATAAATTCTGTATAGTTATACTGTCCCATCTGACCTTATGTCCCAATCACCATTAATTCACCCTAAATGACACTTATTTTGATATATAATGCAAAGACATTTTTAATTGTGGCAAAAGTGTCCAAATACGTTTGGGGTCACTTTATATAAGACTTTGAGGATCTCCAGAAGCAGAAATAAAGGCAGGTGAAGCACTAAAGCAGTAAAGGTGCAAAGAGCTCTTGCAATGCTGTGCTAGGAATCACGCAACAGCAACATTGAAAAGGAGCTGGATATATTATAGTAGAATGTTTAGTGCTATTCTAGCAGTGTAGAATATAAATATATTGCTATAAATTGTTCCTTATTGTTTATAAAGTGAAAAATGCCAGTAGCCTACACCAAATTTGACCTTAAAGGGATAGTTCACCCAAAAATGAAAATGTGATGTTTATCTGCTTACCCCCAGGGCATCCAAGATGTAGGTGACTTTGTTTCTTCAGTAGAACACATATGATGATTTTTAACTTTAACCGTTGCAGTCTATCAGTCGTATAATGCATGGCAATGGTAACAAAATCTATGAGAGTAAAAAACATGCACAGACAAATCCAAATTAAACCCTGCGGCTCGTGATGACACATTGATGTCATAAGACACGAAACGATTGGTTAGTGCCAGAAACTGAACAGTATTTATATCATTTTTTACCTCTAATACACCAATACGTCGACTTGATTGCACAGATACTATGTAAACTGAACTGAGCTGGACGAAGACATCACTGAAATCAATGATGAACTGACTTTAACTGAAAATTGAGTGTTTACTATTGTCCTTTTGCATTATTGACATTATTTTCCCTTTTTAATACTGTAAAGCTGCTTTGACACAATCTGTATTGTTAAAAGCGCTATATAAATAAAGGTAAAAGAAAAAAGAAATTAATTTAGCCCATCAGTGCGTCTGATGAAAATAACTACCTTGATAACATAATCTTTGCACATTTTGTATATTCAATTTTAGTTTTTTTTTTATATTTAAACATTTTGTTTTAATATTATGCATTTTTATGTATCATGTGTAACAACAAAATCACCACTCATCACTGCTCACAAAAACTGAACACTTCAGTCACCTCTGGAGACTTTTCCCGCAAACCAAACAGTGAAGTACTTGGCTGTGTGTGATGGTGCATAGAGATCGTGACCTTTCTGAATGCTGCTGATGAAAGTGTCTTCCAGGAGTTTCTCTTCAGTCCGGCAGCTAGCTCACAGCTTTCTGCTCTGTGTCCAGCAGGAGTAACTCTCATTAAACCTGTGAAAAGTCAGTCTCCGTGTATCTCTTGGCCTAATCTTGACGCTTCAGCCGGGGATCTTTGTTAAGAGGGGGTTGTGTTTCTGCTTTTCTTACCTTAGCAAATTCTTTGAGAACCTGACATTTTGTACTTCTGGAGATTCCAGATTGATGGGAAGATTCCAGGAGTTCTGGAAAATTGTGGCACTGGTGGTTTTACAATCAAGTCTTCGCAGATCTTTTGCAAGTTTTCTTTTTTTTTGCGACGCTGCCTACTATTGGCAAATTGTCTAATGGTCATGCTTTACCACATTTTTCTGATAGACGTTTTGTAATTTTGGACTTTACGGTGTTTTCTTTGCCCATTTTCACCTGTAATAGAAATCTTCCTAATAATTAAGCACATCTGAATTTAAAGAGTTTGACCAACACACCATCACCTTAAAATTATTATTCTCCGTAATTATTAAAATGTTTGGGGAAAAAAAATATGATCAGAATATCCACTTGCCTAATAATTACACACTGTATATTAGCCATCCACAGATATCACAGTAGATGCTGATACACTATTCTGAATTCAGCCTTCCTTTCCTCAATAAAAACCAGCAGAAACACGTGCTTTTGAAATTCACAAATGACATCCTCACAAATGATTTTTTTTCTAAAAGGCTAACCCCTAATCAAACTCAATCGAAGGTCAAATTAATTCCATATTCCAGTGTTTTTTATTCAAATGGCAAATATGTAAAAACCACTGAACAGGCGATACTTAAAAAGAGCATATTTAATGTTTATAGATTACAAACATGCTGCACAAAGCTCAGAGTACATAAAGGAACGAGCTGTTAACTTCTGAGGAAGTTATGAATGACAGAAGAGCGCACACACACATTGGCAAAGGCTCAGAAGTGGTTACATCTACAGATTAAAGTCAAAGCTTATGACAGATTCACAATTCCTGGTTTTATTCAGTGCAGCAGTTCTGAGTCACATTATGGCTCTTGCTTACAAAGGCAGCTACTAGAAAAGTCTTCACTGTGTTTCACTTAAACAGGCTCACAAGGTTGAGGCATTTTTCGGTCAATAATGGTCACATATCCTTAAATCAACACTCACAGTTACAGATGTATCAGGGACTGATGCTTCATCTGAACAGAGCAGCAGTCAGTCCTTTCAGAAGCCCTTCGAATCTAAAGCAACTGAACTGAATTAAGCTCTTAAACAGATTTAACATTCACATCAATAACTGAAAGAAGCTGCACTCAACTCAAGAGTTCAATATATTCAAATCAACTAATATTGTTCATAAAACAAAACAAAACGACTGGCCATTAGTTTCTGCACAGCAAACACATGTAAGAGCACTTTGGACGGAATCAGTGGTTGCACTTTTCACAAATCAACATGCTACACAATTGAGCCGCAGTCTCACATTACATTTCAAAAGTTGTCCTGAGCTTCAGAAAACAAAAACAAAAAACAGTTTAGCATTGCATATCACTACAAATTAAGATGTCTCAAGCTATGAAAACTATTGGGGGAAAAAGACTACTGAAAATAATGATAATAAATGAGAACACGCGTCAAACGTTTAAATAATCAAACAAAAAGCAGACAAAACAATATGCAGCCCTGTCATATTCAATCAGATATGCAGCATTTCAGCACACAAATGAAAAAGCTATCGTTTCAGGCATGTAAGCAATACTCTCGGCACGCTTATTACACTCCTGCATTCAGTGCTCAGGCACGTTCTTCAGTCTTCAGGCGGAGACGCTTTATCTGGAGTTGTAGTCTGGTGAATACAAGCGCAATCTTGGGCTTGCCTTCGTGTCTGAAGACATGCTGTTGTTGAAGGGGCTTCCAGTCAGCTTCGCTACACCTGCAGAAACAGCAGCATTTACAAATGACTGCAGAAGTATTTCTAAACAGCAGAAGAAATAATAATAATAATGCAAGCATGTTGTCAGATCTATCTGTGTGTAGCACCTGCCACTCTGCACACACTTCAGAGGAAGTGCATCTGAAATTAGTTCTTTTTCCCAAAGGTAACAGTTTGAGCAGCACATTTCTCAATTCAGTGACAGAAAACCCGCAGACGGGTGTAAGTACAGTACAGTGCTGTGAAGAGCACATCTGCACACAAATAAACAGACGACATGCTGTTGTTGAAGGGGCTTTCAGTCAGCTTCGCTACACCTGCAGAAACAGCAACATCTACAAATGAGTGCTCAACTCAACGTCAGTAAGTCAAATCCACAGACAATTACTACCACTCCTAAACACCAGAAGAAACAATAACAATGCGAGCACGTGGAGAGTCATTTCACTCTGCACACACTTCTGAGGAAGTCCATAAGAAATCAGCATTCTTCCCCAAAGTCCCTGATTAATTCAGACTGATGTTAGTTTATTATGCAAACAATAATATATGATTTCTTTAACGGAAATAATGAACATTCATTAGCGTCCTTTATTGCATAAAGAATTGCATAGCAAAAATAAAAGTTAATGTTCAGTTCAGCTGTTTGAATTATTCAGGTTATGTTTGGTTATGTTCTTGCATGAGTGTTTTCCAGATGCATGCACCTGCAGGAGGCGGAGTCTTCTGGATGAACGCAGGATGACTGACAGGATCTCTCGGGGAAAACAGTGCATGGCACACTACACAAACATATACGATGATATTAATATTGAGGAACAATCACTGTCCGGAAACCCATTATCCATGATACTGAAAAGTGTTGGGCAGGATGTGGAAGCATTTACCGATGATGACAACAGCACTGGCAGCCAAAAGAGCGAATAAAGTGAAGAACATCACTTGATGGGATTCGATGAACTGCTGAAGAATATTGGGCCCGTCCGCTCCATCTACTATATGTGCTACGAGAACAGTGAAGCAGCATGGGTCAGTATTTAAGAAAAAAATAAAAATAAAAACATTAAAGGGCTTATGACATGGATTTTTTTTTATTAATGTTCCTTGAGGTTGACTTATAATGATAAAGTTTTTTGCACAAAAAAAATATATATTCGCAAAAATCATCTTTTTAAACCCTCATTCTGGCCCAGTGACTGAAACTATCGGTCCTTCCTTAAGGCTTGTCAGTAAACAGCCACTGTTATGATTGATACTTTTTCCAATACAATGATGTTGGCCAATGCCCACCACTACTTCATGTGAATAAGTGTTTTGAAAACATTATCCATATAAAACTGTCATTTGCGGACAAAGTATTATGAAACTGTTTACTTGTGGTTTGTAATGCAACTGCTGTCAGATCCAATAAAGCTGGCTCTCCTCTATATTTCAAGTTCAGTTCCTTCACAAACTGTACATTATGCCTTATTTAAAATCTGCAGTGAAATGCTCCAAAGAACATATGTGACCCTGGAGCACAAAACCAGTCATAAGGGTAAGATTTCATCCGCTGAAAGCTGAATAAATAAGCTCTCCATTGATGTATGGTTTGTTAGGATAGGATAATATTTGGCTGAGATACAACTATTTGAAAATCTGGAATCTGAGGGTGCAACAAAATCAAAATATTGAGAAAATCATCTTTAAAGTTGTTCAAATTAAGTTCTTAGCAATGCATATTACTAATCAAAAATTAAGTTTTGACATATTTACGGTAGGAAATTTACAAAATATCTTCATGGAACATGATCTTTACTTAATATCCTAATGATTTTTGGCATAAAAGAAAAATGGATCATTTTGACCAATACAATGAATTTTTGGCTATTGCTACAAATATACCTGTGCTACTTAAGACTGCTTTTGTGCTCCAGGGTCACATATAATCTTCCATCATGATCAGGAAACCGTTAAAAATAAACCATCCCACTTGTTCCTGACGCTGAGATCCTTCTGAAGGATCCTTTTTAACCATCAACATGCCTCTCACAATGCTGTCAGAGAGACGTTGAGGAACAAACCTTGCACAGAAGAGCTGCCGGCTGCTAGATGCATGACAGACACCGGGATGTGCAGCACCTGAGCACTGGACGCACTGCTCACAGACACGGATGCCGTCAGAGCTCCCTGCGGCCTCTCCACATTGACCGCATACCTGATGAAGCTGGGAAAGCTGAGAGAAACCTCCTGCTCCTCGATCACAACCGCAGGAGAACTGCTCTTCACCTGAACACCAGAAAGAGCAGTCACATGCACATCTGCTGAGCACAATAACACAAGGCCGTATGTCTGCTTCTGACATTGGTGGAGACATAAGAGCATGTCATCTAAACTCTTCATGCATAGCTTATGGTAGCTAATGTTAGTAGGCTATGCTTTACAGATAATAATTACACAATTCTGATTTTGTGAACCAACAACATTCCAGCAGCAACAGAGCGCTGGGTGTCTTAATCACGCATAACTTTATTTGAATATTAATCGAATTGGACCCAGGATGATTCTGAATGAAAACCCTATCACATTATTACATTTAGTCATTTAGCAGACGCTTTTATCCAAGGTGACTTACAAATGAGGACAATAGAAGCAATCAAAACCAACAAAAGAGCAATACATGTAAACATGTCAATATTAATCATTAAGTGCCATGTTAATACCATCGATTCATTTACATAGTTCCATAATTTCCATCTATTCTCATTTCAATTTCAAAACTCTTGGTCAACAATCCACAATAATTGCTCAAAAAGTTGACAAAAGTCTCATTATTAAAAAAATAAATAAATGAATAAATAAATGTGTAACACTGGTTAAAGTTAAAATTAGTATTACATTTTAGTGAAAACCTAGTAGTTATCACATTATAGGTGTCTCAAATTGTTGTTAATGTACATAATGACTTCAGCTGTCTTTCTGTCTGTATGCTTTATATATAGAGAGCTAATAATAGCCATAGACCGCACTTTCTTCTTGTTTGCGCTGCTTTGTCAAACACCCTACTTCAAACCCATCGACGTAACTGTTCATTCCTGAAGTGAACTTTTATTTGAATTGTTTTGGACTGCTGTCTTGCACTGGGTGCAATACCTGAGAGTTGTTCTAAACGCAGCGCTGCGCTTCTCGTCCATGTATTAAATGCACGTCCTTGAAAGCGCGCCGTTTTCCAATGTATTTACTTTAACTTTTTAGGTAATAATATCAATGGTATGACATATTTCAGATGCGCCCGAAATTACAAAAACATATACATATGTGACCCTGGACCACAAAACCAGTCATAAGGGTCAATTTTTTTAAATTGAGATTTATGCATCATCTGAAAGCTGAATAAATAAGCTCTCCATTGATGTATGGCTTGTTTTGATATGACAATATTTGGCCGAGATACAACTATTTGAAAATCTGGAATCTGAGGGTGCAAAAAAATCTAAATATTGAGAAAATCACCTTTAAAGTTGTCCAAATGAAGTTCTTATATATATATATATTTGTTTTAATCAAAATTATTGCTAGAGACAATTTGGTAGTCGCTGAAAATGTTTAGGGACATGTCCCTAGCATCCCCCCCCTAATTCTACGACCCAACAAAAACATTTGAGTTTTCAGACAGAGAGAGACGAGGATGCAAAGGTTACGTCTAGCTGCTGGAGAGCGCCTGGCGTGCCGTAGATGGTCAGCTCAGCAGACGGGTACTGATTGCTCAGGATGAGGTCCGTCTGATCGGCGTAGATCCCTGGACTGACAGGCAGCCGGACGCTGAGCTGCTCTCCGCTGAAGAGAGATCCCTGCACGCCGGCCCTCACCTCTACCTCCGTCATAGACAGACTCAACACCTTCACCTGCTGCTCGCTCATGGGCTTGAAGCTCAGCGCGCAGCTGTAGAAGCCTGACGCACAGAGGAGATACAGATCACGGGGTTAAACCGGTCACTGTGAAGTCAGGCTGAAGTCCAAGGTTCCTGTGAGAGACCTGTGCTGGCGTCGAAGGCCGTGTGAGTGTGGTAGACGTCATGAGGAGAGAAATGCACGGCGCTGCTGGTGAAGCGCAGCTGACAGCTGACGGAGGACTCTGGGTGGAGCAGAACCACGCTGTCGGACTGAGACGACGAGCAGCTTCCTGTGGACAGAGAACACACGAGTGCTATGATGCTGTTCACAAAAGCACTACGATTCAAAGAAATGGAACACAGCACCTGTTTATAAGAACGTTACATTTGCTTGTGTTCATTTGACAAAAGCTTACAATGCAGTCATAATAAACAACTGAAGACTTCAGATGCAAAAGCCTCTAAGTCCGTCTGAGATTTTTCTTTTAAATGCACATTTTTATCAGGCTCCTATGTTTAGGTTCAGTAATTTCACTTTAATTGCAATGCAAAGGTTGTTAGTTAGTAATTCAATGTCTTATTTTCAAAAATGTCAAATGTTGATAAAAATCAGGGTTTCTGCAGGATAATTAAGCTCAAATTTATAAAATGAATACCACAAGAGCAGGGTAGGGCAATGTCTATAGTAACATATTAAACTGTAAAATGCATGATTTACAGTCCAGATAAAGGTTTTCACAAAGACAAAATGTTTTATAAAATGATACACTTCAAATTTCAGCCTTTCAACCATTTGTAAGTCAAATTATTATATTAATTTAAACAATTATTATCAATAAATTATTATATTAATTACATTACATATAAATACATTTTACTGTTTAGATTTTTGTAATGCATTGTCTTCTTATCGATCCACCAGTTCACATTTACAGCTCTGCGTGTTTGCAGGGTAAAAACATGGGTTGATTTTCACATTGGTCTGAACAAAAACAACAAGCTTATTGAAAATGCATTCATTCATTCATTCGGAACAGCAGAAATATAACTTTCCACGGCAACACCGGACTCTCATGTTTATTGAATAAAATCATAGCCCTTTGAAGTTTAATCGTCACATAAGCAGTTTCGCAATTCTGGTCTTTCTGTCCCCAAATTTAAGACCTTTTCAAATCATAATTTCAAAATTGTTCTTTCTTGTACAATATAAGATTTTTTATGACCTTAAATTTGATACAACTAAATGTAAGACTTCTTTTTAAGAACCAGCGCGAAATGCTCATTTAAAAGAAAAATCTCAGACGGACTTAAGAGGCTTTTGCATTCGTGATTCTTAGGAATCAAACCCATGACGTTTCAGTTGCTAGCGGGGCCCTTTCAAATTGACCAAATTCTGTGTTTAATCTTTTCTGGATTTCAATGTAATGGTTAAAAACACTGAACAGTTCTGTTGTATGTCAAGCACGATTGAGTCTCTCTCTAATGCAATGCGTGGAGTGTTTTGTACCGATGAGGTTGCTTCCCGTGTCCCTGGTTGACATCAGGACTTTAGGGTCTCTGTCCTTCTTCACTGCAGGAATCACGACAGACGTCCTAGACGCACCTTCAATACGAACCTAAACAAAGCACAGCATTACAATACGATCACAGTACTGTTTATCTGCAGTTTAACAGGCATCACTCTTGCGGACCAAAGACTTTTCATGATTTTTCCTTCTAAATATCTGATTCAGAATATCTCCGAGCTGAAGTCCACGTGATTAACCTCACCTCTCTGTAGGTGCGGAGTTGACCGGGAATCTCGTAGTACACAGTGACTGTGCCCTTGTCTCTGGCTACTGCTGCTCCAGTCCTGGGATCGATCTCCAGCAGAGCGCTGGACGACGAGCTCCACACACCTGATGCACCTGCACATGAACAATGACAGTAAATGCTTACTTTGGGCTGTCAATATTTGTATGTGTGCGTGTTTCCTCTTACCCTCCTGATTAACAATCTGTGCAGAAAAGCACACAACGTCTCCCACGACGAGCCGCTGGGCTCCAGCCGGATGAATGGCATGCTGGACCGGCAGAGCGAGGAAATCAGCGAGTCCGGCCTGCTCTGAGTCCCAGACCCCCAGCAGAGTCAGACCCACATTCACCGTCCGCACCGTCAGCATGCCGTTACTCGAACCCTTACCGACCTGCACCAAATCATCCCTGCACACATAACACAGACGGTGGGGTGCTTAACATCATTCAAACACATTGCTCAAAGTAAAAAAAAAAAAAGAGGCATATGCACTGATTTTTCCCAATATAATTATTATAACATATTTTCATTATCTGCAATTACCACCTTTAATATATGTGACCCTGGAGCACAAAACCAGTCTTAAGTCGCTGGGGTATATTTGTAGCAATAGCCAAAAATACATTGTATGGGTCAAAATTGTCGATTTTTCTTTTATGCCAAAAATCATTAGGATATTAAGTAAAGATCATGTTCCATGAAGATATTTTGTAAATTTCCTACCGTAAATATATTAAAACTTAATTTTTGATTAGTAATATGCATTGCTAAGAGCTTTATTTGGACAACTTTAAAGATGATTTTCTCAATATTTAGATGTTTTTGTACCCTCAGATTCCAGATTTTCAAATAGTTGTATCTCAGCCAAATATTGACCGATCCTAACAAACCATACATCAATGGAAAGATTATTTATTCAGCTTTCAGATGATGTATAAATCTCAATTTTGAAAAATTGACCCTTATGACTGGTTTTGTGGTCCAGGCTCACATATTACATTGTAATGTTCCGATGCCTGAACATTTGTAAATAAATATTCATTCTTTTTTTGATTTGCAACCATATCTGACATGTCAGATGCTCCATTCCTCTGTGTGACGAAAAGCTAAAATATTTTAGTATTAAATTAAGAGATAATGTAATCGCAATATATGGGGTGAAACCACTGAGGAAAAGTGAAAATTCTTACGTCATTTTAAAAATAAAGCTGACTATTTATGAAAGACAGCCTAGACTTTGCAAAACATCAGATTTCGAGTTACAGGGAGTTAAAAAGGTTGGGTTAACCTGGAGAGAACAGCCAAAAATTAATCTTTCACAATGGAAATAAAACATGATAAAAAAAATAATAATAATGCTTTGTATACATTATATACATACTATTTTTTTTACATTTTATTTTTACATTAAATCAATTTATTATTTTCTGATTAGTCAATTAATCCTTACCAATAACCTTAGTTAACCTACCAATAATTAATAACTGCAACTTCTGGCGATGTCCATAACACCAGGAAGTTTTATCAGAATTGACAGCATGTTAAATTAATTAGTCCAACTGAGGCACTAGTTTATCTGTTATATATTTTAAAGAACCAACAACAAACACCTTCAAATGCGTCATTTCAGCCCAAGCTGCTGTTGAATTTGGATGTGAACGGTTTAGTCCATGTTTGATAAATATGTATGTTATGTTATTTTATTATTATATAATTCACCTGTTGGTGGAGAAGCGGAGCGCGGAGTTGTGGCTGTGTAAGGTTTCTCCCGTGCTGTCATGGAAATGAACAGTGAAGGTCAGAGCGGCTCCCAGCGGGATGGCAGACACAGTCTCTCTGTTAGACGTGTACACGACTGGACTAGTGCTCAGACGCAGGTACGAGACGGTCACCACCTGACAACAAACACACCAGCTCTGTGTTACACTCGTACTTCACATGGTTGACTGCTAACACTGAATCATTCATTTACAGTTAAGAGCTATTATGAATTACAAAACATTATACAGATAAGTAAGGCATAATGAACAGTCATTAAATCGCAAAATTCATGAACATGTACTGTAGGTATCACCCTGAAGTAACTATCCCACTGCATGACTCTAAATAAATAAAAACTAGTGCTGTCAAATTATTAATCGTGATCAATCACATCCGAGATAAAAGTTTTTGTTTACATAATATATGTAAGCGTACTGTGTATATTTATTATGTATATATCAATACACACACATATAGAAAATATTTTGAAAATATATTTACATGTATATATTTATATGCTTATTTTTTATATTTATAAAAACATTTGACATATAAACAAAATTTTTCATAAATATATACATGCATGTGTCTGTATTTATATATAGTATACATAATAAATATACACAGTATACACACATATATTATGTAAACAAAAACTTTTATTTTGGATGTGATTAATCGTTTCACAGCACTAATAAAAACATACACACATTGCCATATATTTCACTGACAAGCTATGAGCAATGAACTATGAGTATGGAAGAAAAATTATGACAAATGTCAATCGACAAAAGCATGCTGAATTGCACTACCTGAAAAAATAATGCATTGTATTAACAGTGTTTGCATTTTAATGCCTTGTATTTTCAGGGCTTGCATTTTTTAAAAATTGCGAATTTGTAAAGTGAAATAAAATGGATCGAAAATGAACTGTCGCATATTATACATCGTATTTTTCAACAGATTCAATATTTCAGAAATGAATTCTGGAAGGTGAATATGAATTACTGAATTTTTAATTATGAAAATGTGTGGGAATTTTTTTTAATTGAAATATTCACAGCTTAAATAAACAACTATGCTAAATTTCAGCCCCTAAAAATTAGAGCCCGACGATATATTGTTTTGACGATATGAGCATGTCACAGATATATCGGTATCGGCGAATATGCCACAGATATGCCGCCGATATGAACATTTTTTTAACAGAATATATAGACCTTTTTCCTGAGTAAACGATTAGCGCCACCATTACTCAGATTAAATGCTTCTGAATGGTGTAATTACTTAGTTTGTCCATTGTTTGCTACTGGTGACCCAGGTCAGGTCAGTGTAGAGATGCGCGGATGAGCTCAAACTTCACCCGAGTCCGCTGCCTCAAATTATCCGCCCGCCACCCACCCGCACCTATATTTGATCGTCACATTACAATGATTCTAATTCTTAGTTTTGCATGATGATACGATGAATGGATGGCTCATTTTTAACAGCAGATTCAGTGACGTTAGAGACTAGAGCTGATCTGCGCATCACGGCATGCGTCTGCGGCGCATTAAAGCCTGTGTTACGGCCACCGGAGCTGATCGCGGACACTCAGTCAATGCTGGTGTTTATACCCAGAACTCATGCTTATCACATAGGTCACATCACATTTCCTAAGTCAGCATATTTTGTCAGTAATGTAGCAGATTGAAAAGTTAGTATCTTTCTGCAGTCCAATAGACGGTGGTGGCTTGAGTCTGTTGAATGGTGATTTAACGCTACGTTGTCACCTAGTTGGAGAGACTCAATGCTAAGTAAACAATAATGTCCTCGTCTTTTACTCTCACTATCAGCTTATCATACTCGTTTGCTACATTAGTAGGGTCCTATGATTTCCGCAATGCAGAAAACACGGACGGAATCACGGAATCCAGTCATAAAAATGGAATTTACTGTATAACGCATAATTTCACGGAATCTTTCATATTTTTGATGAATAAATAAAAAACAGGTCAGTACACTTAAATCAAATCACGATATAGACTAGTGTCTGTGAATATTAAACTGCAAAAAACTATTTTAAATACGAATCCTAA
>NW_015555815.1:212675-216482 GCF_001515605.1 Sinocyclocheilus anshuiensis
GCGTCTGCGGCGCATTAAAGCCTGTGTTACGGCCACCGGAGCTGATCGCGGACACTCAGTCAATGCTGGTGTTTATACCCAGAACTCATGCTTATCACATAGGTCACATCACATTTCCTAAGTCAGCATATTTTGTCAGTAATGTAGCAGATTGAAAAGTTAGTATCTTTCTGCAGTCCAATAGACGGTGGTGGCTTGAGTCTGTTGAATGGTGATTTAACGCTACGTTGTCACCTAGTTGGAGAGACTCAATGCTAAGTAAACAATAATGTCCTCGTCTTTTACTCTCACTATCAGCTTATCATACTCGTTTGCTACATTAGTAGGGTCCTATGATTTCCGCAATGCAGAAAACACGGACGGAATCACGGAATCCAGTCATAAAAATGGAATTTACTGTATAACGCATAATTTCACGGAATCTTTCATATTTTTGATGAATAAATAAAAAACAGGTCAGTACACTTAAATCAAATCACGATATAGACTAGTGTCTGTGAATATCAAACTGCAAAAAGACTATTTAAATACGAATCCTCATGTTCTGCGTGTTAATTTGATTACCAGAAAATACACAACACAGAATTTGTGGAAAAAAATTTTTTATTCTTAAATAATTTATAAATGAATTATATTATTATTTATTCATTTTAGATGTTTACATTTGGAAAAGCTGTGCTTCCTGCATAAACCTGCCCCTGTTGGTTTGGCAGTAGCTTGTTGCCCTACACAGTTACCTTGTTTAATTTCTTAATTCAAGTTATATATATTTTATTCTTTTGTGTTTTAAAGTTATTTATAATAAGTGATGTGAAGTGTACTGTTAAGTGCACTGATGTCAGGCTCATTTTAGATAATAAAGTTTATTGTTAAGTTTACTGCCTCCATTACATATTTTTGTCACATAATTATGTGTTTGATCACCACATTTGAGTTATCATTGCTAAAAATGTTTATGTATATATATTCTGTTTATGTATATACTGTATTCTATATACAGTACCAGTGGGAATGGGAAGTGTGTCCAAACTTTTGACTGGTACTGTACTATAATAGACACAAAGAATATCGGCCGATATATCAGACTTTTTTTACTGCCTAATATCGGTATTGGCCCCAAAAAACCCATATCGGTCGGGCTCAACTAAAAATGCAAGCCCTAAAAAATACAAGGCATTAAAATGCAAACACTGTTAATACAATGCATTATTTTTTCAGTTAGTGCAATTCAACATGCTTTTTTGTTTCAAAGACATTTGTCATTACTTTTCTTCCATATATGAGCTAATTGTTTTTTTTTTTAAATCTTAATTGTAGATTAAACTGTAATATTATTCAAATATGAATTTATGCATTATTACTAATCTGCAATTCAAACGAGTTACACCTTCACAGCGACGATGATGGTTTGATTGACGCCGAATGTTTCCTGCGAGCTGATCTGTAGCGATGCAGTTCCTGTCAGAGATCCAGACGTCAGGTGACCTTTATCATCCACCTGAAGGAGAGCAGCTCTGTCTGGACAGTCCAGCACACGGTAGGACAGGGAGCCCAGTCCATCTCTACAGCACACAGCACACTGTTATAATGAGCACTGCTCAACAACACGCAAAGCTTTGATGATCTGGAACTTGATTTTGACATGCTACACAACATTATTTGCTGGATCTCTGGAGTACTTCATTCTGATCTATCTTCTCAATCTTAACATTTAATTTACAGCAGTCAAGAATTTCTTAATAATGACTGTTGTCCAAGGCACTGTATAACTGACCGAAAATAATTTGTCTATTTATTTATTTGCTTTTTTGAGCAGCCATTCCACCAGCGGGATAAATGTAGAGTATGTCATTACCACAAAACAAAACCCTTCAGGATTATCATTTAACTTAAAAGCAATGTCACACTCTGAATATTGGATAGAATGATATACAACAGCATGATGCAGGCGTGACACTGCCTAAATATTAATTCCACATGCTACGCATACATATTTATGGTAGTTTAGTCAAAATTTGTTCATTTAAAAACACAAACACAATATTTAACTGCAAGTGCCTTCTGTATTTGAACTGGAGACACTTAATGAAACATGTAATATGTGTTCTGTACTGCATTTCTGTCACACTACGGTTCTGCGCATTTGTAGGGCAGCACAGCTCACATTCATGGCAAAGCAGCATGGGTTCTGTCTAACTGTAACGGTGTGTGTTGATCTGAACAAGGGTTTCTGCTGAGGTACCTGTTGGTTTGGAGTTTGAGCAGTGAGTTTGGGGACATCAGTATCTCCTCAGCTTGAACCTCTGGGTTCAACAGCTGCAGTTTCTCATAAACCTGAAATTCAGCATATGCTGAATATGGCTCTCAGTTTAACACGTTCTTCAAAATACAGTGTTGCGATTTACAGTCAAACCAAAATTTATTCAGACACCGTCGACATCTTAAATTATATCACAGTTTATTTGCTACAGTTTAGAAATTGGTAATAAAATATGACAAGACTCAGAGTGACTGTGTCAGAACAAATTAATCTTGATAATGCCAGATAGAAAGGTATGTAATGAATTCGGTTGAATAAATTTAAGCACACAATTAGATAATACCAATTTAGCTCAACCAATTACCAAGCAATGCTTCATTTTGTTCAGTCTGTGGTGTAAAAAGGTAGTTAAAGAAAAACACTTAAGCAAAACATGTTCAGGTCAAAGTGTCTGAATAATTTTTGGTCCCAAATTTTTATCAATTTTACTGGTAGTCCACTATATGAAGAGATTTTGGGTGTAATACGTCACAGTTTACTTTATTTTGCTATAATCAATAATCAAAAATGATATCTGGAGTCTGAATAATGTTTGGTTTGACTGTATATACTAAAAAGAAAACATTCAATGCTTAATATGGGGGCCAGTAGCACAGAACACAGTGATGCTCTGTGAATGACAGAATGAGGTTCAGTCCACCTGTATCTGTATCTCATCCTGGAGCTCGAGGGCACTGTCCTGCAGATGTCCAGCCAGAGGAACACTGGTCTTCACCACCACCCTCAGTCCTGTGCCCACTAGTAAAAAAATATATATCAAAAATTATATCTGGAGTCTGAATAATGTTTGGTTTGACTGTATATACTAAAAAGAAAACATTCAATGCTTAATATGGGGACCAGTAGCACAGAACACAGTGATGCTCTGTGAATGACAGAATGAGGTTCAGTCCACCTGTATCTGTATCTCATCCTGGAGCTCGAGGGCACTGTCCTGCAGATGTCCAGCCAGAGGAACGCTGGTCTTCACCACCACCCTCAGTCCTGTGCGGCCTTTACTCCTGCCAAACACACTCATGGCGAAGTTGTGTTCAGCGCTGAGCTGTACAGACGCCTGCAGGACACACACACACACACAGCTTCATCTGAACCACCACACCACTGCACACGGAAGATTGCTCTTTTTGTATCATTTTTTTTTTTATGGTACCCTTAAAGGGATAGATAGTTCAGCCAAAAATGTAAATTAAGTCATCATTTACCCTTGTATTGTTATAAAATGAATTAACGAATTTTCATTTTAAGCAAATATGATTTTGAATGTTCCTTTGCGTTCATTCCGTAAAAATCAGTAAGTGGTCAACAGGTTGTTAAACCTATCATAAAATACTGAGATACCAGCCCAAACTGTGACAAAGTTCAAATCAACACAACAGATACTGAAATCAAGCACTGTAGAGCACAGGGAGAGTGTTATTCTGACCTCTGCATGGCGCGTGTGAACGTCCAGAACGTCTCTCTTAGTCACAGACCAGTGGAAGGTCAGT
>NW_015555815.1:217287-230288 GCF_001515605.1 Sinocyclocheilus anshuiensis
ACACACACACACACAGCTTCATCTGAACCACCACACCACTGCACACGGAAGATTGCTCTTTTTGTATCATTTTTTTTTTTATGGTACCCTTAAAGGGATAGATAGTTCAGCCAAAAATGTAAATTAAGTCATCATTTACCCTTGTATTGTTATAAAATGAATTAACGAATTTTCATTTTAAGCAAATATGATTTTGAATGTTCCATGGTACCCTTAAAGGGATAGATAGTTCAGCCAAAAATGTAAATTAAGTCATCATTTACCCTTGTATTGTTATAAAATTAATTAACGAATTTTCATTTTAAGCAAATATGATTTTGAATGTTCCTTTGCGTTCATTCCGTAAAAATCAGTAAGTGGTCAACAGGTTGTTAAACCTATCATAAAATACTGAGATACCAGCCCAAACTGTGACAAAGTTCAAATCAACACAACAGATACTGAAATCAAGCACTGTAGAGCACAGGGAGAGTGTTATTCTGACCTCTGCATGGCGCGTGTGAACGTCCAGAACGTCTCTCTTAGTCACAGACCAGTGGAAGGTCAGTTCAGGAAGAGCGTTCCCGAAGGAGAATGGCGTCTGGCTGCTGGTCAGGCCCATCACATACACCGGCATCTACAGCCACAGAACAAGCCTTTATCACTACTAGGGCTGGGTGTCGCTTCAATCTTATCAATTCCAATTCCGATTCTGCTCATCGATTCCAATGTGGTTAAATTAGGTCCCACTTTATATTAAGTGGCTCTAATACCTGTGTACTTACATAGTAACTAGATGTGTACATAGTATGTAACCACAGTGTAAGTACACATTGGTACATAGTATCTACAGCTGTAATGTTTGTGTAACTACACATATGTAACAACCCACTGAATGGTATGTGTAAATACAAAAATACAAATAGATCGTGCAGCTCTATTTGTACATACAAATAGAGCTGCACGATTCTGGATAACCTGAGACTTTTTATTTTTTTTTAAATGGAGGTTGTAGTTCTCTTACAATTCTGAAGAAGAACCATTAGACAAGTAAACAAAATCTCATGGAATTTATGAATGGAACGAGTCAATGACTCACTCAAGATGTACTTGTTTCATTACTGGATGTTTTTGAATTAATCTCTTGAACGAATGATTCAAAGACAAGTACATTTTTAACAGCCCCTTTTCGCCACCTAAAAAAAAGATGCGCACACAGGAATTGACAGGCAATTTTTAATTTTACAACAAGTATCCGATTCTGGAATTGGAATTGATTTTCGATTCCCAGCCCTAATCACAACCTTACAATACTCTGCAGATAAAAACTGAACTCATAAAGTGTGTTTACCAGCGTTCCCGTTTTCATTCGGGTGATAGGAACTCGGATCCTAATGGCCTTCAGCTGGACCACCTCCACATCCACCTGATCCTGTAAGAGACGGCGTTTAACTCACTCGTCACACAGATCAATGCAGCTTCTGTCTGCGGAGCATCACCTTCGACACCACCACCAGTTTGCCGGTTTCCGTGTCGACCGCCTGAACCACGCCGGTCACGCTCATGTTGCCCGCCGACAGGCCCTTGACGTGCCCCAGACCGCTGACAGAGGCGATGCTCTCGTGGGACAGAGAGAAGAGGATGTTGGACTGGGGCTTTGGTCCTCCCTCTGACGTGATCTACAAATGAACAGGTGCAGTGCATCCAGTCAGTCGATTTCTGAAGATGATCACTGATCACAGGCATCAGAGCCAGTTATATGTGTTTTATGTTCACTCGATTGTGACAGCACATCAAAACAATTCTCACTATTAACTAGTTGCTTATTAGCATGCATATTACTAGCATATTGAGTACTTATAAAGCGCATATTAAAGCCTTATTCTGCATGATCATATTTTAGATCCCTTAATCCACCTAAACTAAACAACTACCTTACTAACTATTAATAAGCAGCAAATTAGGAGTTTATTGAGACAAAAGCCATAGCTAATAGTGAGATGTGGACCCCGAACTAAAGCGTGGCCCAAATTTAATTCCAGTTGTAAGGTGTGGTATATTCCTTTTATAATCCAAACGTTAAGAGATGCAGGTTATCATCCTTGTCATCTGGGAAGCAGACATCCATGTCATAACCAGAGATGTTTGCCAGTGGCAGTCCGACTATTATTTCATCCATAATGCTGTAGTACAAGCAAAACAATGGCTAGCACATGAGGGAACACATGCAAGATGTATGCATAATCGTGCAGGCTTCACTTGTGTTTTGTGTGTTGATCTGCTCACTCACATCAGATCTGAGTGCATTAGACAAGTGAAGTGTGCTGTATTAAATGAGATCAGTTTGAGAAAGCGGATGACTTGCCTGCATCATTGCTCCGACTATCAGAGTGACTTTTCTGGGCAGCAGCCTGAAGGGAGGAAATACCTACAGATAAAAAAAGACAAAAAAAACGTTTTTTTTTAGGATTCTCCATCATCACAAAGAAACTAAGCATCGAATTTGAAATTTTAGTAGCAACCTGTTGTATAGATTCAAGAAAGTAGCTTTCTCCATTCTTCATTTATTCATCTATTATTTAGAGGATATAACAAACTAAAATATAATAAATTCAAAAATTTAATGATTAATATGTTAAATAATTTAAAAATCTAAATAACTACAGCAAACTACAGCTCCCGGCTGGATAAAAGCAGTAGTTGTATACAGCGAGTGTTTTATAACAGATGCTCAGTTTTTGAGGATCAGTGGTGTTTATGTACATATGGGCATCAGACACTCCAAACATGAGCGCTTGATCGCAGAGGAACTGCTCACTGATAACGTCGAGCCGCTTTCAGATCGCTAAATTTCCACACATGCAGAATGGTTTCATTTTTCATTTGTATTTTGGTGTGTTTAGTGATTCTGAATGGATCTGTATAGTGGTTTACATGCAGTCCTTTGGCATCTATCTCCCTGTGGTCTTGTTTGGTAATGCAGGTCGACTTGTGCTTATTTGTTACTGTATAATTGAGCGTTACGTACTTTTAAGTTGTATAGATAGAATATCTGCAGTGGCATTTTTGCAAAGTTTGTTTGCAAAAAAAAAAAAAGAACACAATGTTTAAATCTATCTTGAATTTGTTTTGTTTAAAAAGAATTACATGGAATTGAAAAGTAATAACACTAGAATACAAAGGTTTTAATAGAAAAGGTTGGGGGGACTTGCAGTACTGATTTAGAGAGGAGGGGGTCTTGGAGTAAAAAAGGTTGAGAACCACTGCTTTAGGTAAATGCAGGCCTGGTTCTACAGGGGAACTAAGAATTTAACATTATTATTATTGAAAATTAATAATTAAATTAATGCAATATAAAGATGCATCACAACAAGCATTTTTATTTATTTTATATGTATTTTATTTATTTATTTTTCACTTGGTACGAGTTTCTCATTTTTAAAAAACGTAGATCTCCACACAAAAGAGTGTGGGCACCCCTGGTTTAGTATATGTTTTTTGGATTCTTCATGCTAGCAATATTAGATCCAGTCCCTTTACTAGATCCGTCAAAACAGATCCCTTTTGTCTGGTCAGCAGCGTTTTGTCTGACACCCAGAAGCAGTTAACAGCAAGTCCCAAAACTATACTGACTGCTGACTGGGTTTTGAATACCAGACAAAAAGCATATCTTCTCACAGGATCTGGTAAAGGTATTGAAAAAACACTACACACATTAAACTTGGAGCAAACCATTCATCAAGCTGCAAATGAGGGCACAGGAGAGGCTTACTTCAATCTGCTGGGGTGCAGACGTGATTTTCCTGCCATTTTTGTCTATGATGACAGCAGACACACTAGTTTGTCCGATCACCAGACCTTTGACCAGAAATGTGGCTGTATCTTCTTCTGAGGAATCGGGCAGAGCTCTGACAAACAGCAGAGGTTTATTAGCTCTCTCAGACAGCAGAACACAAAGCTCAGGAGATCTAGAAACGGTTACTCACTGCAGGGATATAATGGAGGACGCTGCCCTCAGCTTCAGGTTCATGACAGAGAAATATCTGGACAGGAAAGGCTTCTTGTTGCCATCCAAAACCCGAACATATGCTTTGACTGACTTGCCGATCTCCACCTGAAATGAATGTGTCATCAGGACTTTATTTTTGATTGAACATTAATAAAATGCACATGCATGGAATTTCAAAACTGATTTGTTTTTGTGAAATTCTTTAAAGAATTATTTTAACATATGAATGATTGTTTTTTTTGTTTTTTTTGGATTGGATGTCACCAACCTTGTCGACCACACGCACATAAACCTCTAGAATATCAGAGATGTGAACCGTAGCCGTAGCAGGAGAAGGGAAGTTGAGGCAAAGGTCATAAACCATCACCTGCAAGACCCCCGCCTGAGCCGGGACCACCTGAGTCACAACCAAATGAGATTACATTCAAACTAGACCACAGAAGAAACCAGTTCTTAACAACTAATACTGTGTAGTCAGCTGTAAGGCTCAACAGAAGTCATTGCAAGTGCGTGTAATATTTTTTCTGTCATTTTAATAGACAAATAATCACAGACAGCAATCACCAGCCTTAATGACTGGAAATACTAGAAAATATGACTAATGTATGGATTTTTGAAATATTGTGTTGAAGTAATGCTCCAGGTTCAACATAAATTAAGCTTTATTGACATATTCCAAAGAAAATAACTTCATTTCTTTCTCAGTAAAAAAAAAAATAAAAAAAAGTAAAACAGACATGTCGGTGTAAAGTTCAATTGTCTGTCATAAAGGAATAAATAATATGTTTAAGAATAAAGGAATAAAGAATACTATACTTTACACATTATACTGTATTTAAATGTGAACTGAATGTAATGTTTTTGGACACCTAAAATGGAATATTTATTGCAATTAAATGAAATGGTATTATAGTGTAAATTTATATTAGAATCAAATTGTTGAACTTAAGAGTTTTTTTTTTTATTCCACTATCGTTGAAATATGATTTACTTTACACATTATACTGTATTTAAATGTCAACTGAATGTAATGTTTTTGGACACCTAAAATGGAATATTTATTGCAATTAAATGAAACGGTATTATAGTGTAAATTTATATTAGAATCAAATTGTTGAACTTAAGAGTTTTTTTTTTTATTCCACTATCGTTGAAATATGATTCAAATGTACTGACATTTGTACTGAACAAATATGTATGTTAAATTAATATGTCATTTCTAATGAAACTTGTGTCATGTATTTAAACCTATTTAAAATGAAACATTTGTAATGAAGTTGTAATTCAGTGCATTTGAAATATATTAAGTTTAACATAGAATAACACAATACACTTAAAATTAAGTTAAAAAATAAAAAAGTACTTTACATGTGATTTAATATGTTAGTCAACACATCGAAATAACTACTTTTTAAAGCACAACAAAACATTATTAAAACAATGATTAAAAAAATAAAAGTAAAACTTAATTTGATATTATTACAAAGTACATTTTTTCAGTAGACTAATTTTTTTCATTAATATTTAATTGCATGTAAGGTTTTTTAAAAATACAGTTCATTATTATTACTATAGTTCATTCACTACATTTAAACATTCGTCTTTTTCAAAAGGGAAGGAATTGTTTGCATAAAGAAAAATCCAACAGAAAGTCTCACCTTAAAAGTTTTACTGACAAATTTGAACTTTTATTGTATTTTTCACAAAACGACAAGCTGAAATTTAAGCTGAACACTTCCAATACCTGGCTTGTACCCCTGGCTTGTACATGTTAGAATAAAACCATACATTTATTTTTCAAGTCTACTGTAAAAGTAAATCATTTGCTGTACTCTAGAGCAGAGATGTATGGGCCTTCCACACTTGTTTAATGAGAATAGATTGAATAGATGGAGGTCTATGATCCCCTAAACCCCTGGCAACACGTGATTTGCTTTTCTTCCTAAAACAAGGTTGAAATTTGTACCACACCACTGGACAAAATGAGCTACTTCAGATCTTCTTCTTCATGCTATGTGGAAACAGTTTTTGTTGTAAACAACATGCCACAAATACCACTGACAGAGCTTATCTATTGAGCATTACCTGAGCGATTCCCTGGGACTCCTGGAACGTGACGTCTGCGATTCCCCCGACGCTCGCATTAACGTAGAAATACCCTGAGCCCTGCTGCAGAATCAGATCCGCCTGCAGAGGAGAAAACCCCAGCACCAGGTGTCACACACACACCAGACACGCTCTTCCAGACCATCCAGAGCAATCAGGCATGTGTGTGAGCTTACCGTCACATCGGGATGGTTGTATATGGTGATGGTGTCAGGGGTCACCCTCACGTCCTCTACTAACAGCAGGTCAAGCGTGGCGGAGACGGGGCTCAGAGGATCAAACTAACACACATGTGAACATTACACACATCAATCAGAGCTCAACTTCAGAATCAAGCTCAATAATGACTGAATATTAGGGATGTAACAATATCAACATCTCACGATACGATAATATTGCGATATGAAGTCCACAATACGATATTTACTGCAATATAAAAAAAAAAAAAAAAAAAAAGACAAATGAAGAATTGGAAAAAAATTTAAGATTTTGTACATTTTAAAGTTGAATTATTCTATATGATGCATTTTGAGAGTTCAAAATTAAGAGCTGCAACCCATGTTCTTAACTTTTCTTAAGTCAGAAAAAGGTGAGTGAATTAACTTGTACCTGAACTTTAAAGGGGACTCAACCCTCTTTTTATTTTTACATTCACATTACATTCACACTGGTGTTTTAGGAAGCCAAACAAATTAGAATATAATAACAATTTTATATTATTGTTATTCCTATGATAGTAAAAGCCATATATTGTAAAACAATTGCACTGTAAAATAAATGAAAATGAATATTTCATAGGTATACTATTTTTGCTTTACACTACAGTAGGGAAATTAAAATATTTCTTTCCTAATTTCTACACTTAAAAGGGATATTTTGAATTTGGACTGCATTTAAACCGCTAGCTGTCAGCAATTCATACTGCACTTTTAAGCTTTTATTTTGACGGAAACGGCAGTATAGCTTTTATTTTGAAGGAAAACTTCAGTGTACAGTGTAACTGTAGTGATTGTGTGGGCTGGCGTGTGTGGTTAGAGAGCATCGTCCTGCTGAGGAAACGAAACTGCTTGAGTTCTCCAAAAACGGCGGTTCAGCCACTCCCTGAGTCAGTTCAACTATGAACCAGATCAGTTCAACGGTGCACCAGATCAGTTCAACGGTGCACCATATCAGTTCAATATTGAACTAGATCAGTTCAACGGTGCACCATATCAGTTCAACAGTGCACTAGATCAGTTCAACAGTGCACTAGATCAGTTCAATATTGAACTGGATCAGTTCACAAGAGCACTAGATCAGCTCAACAGTGCACTAGATAAGCTCAATATTGAACTGGATCAGTTCAACGGTGCACTGGATCAGTTCAACGGTGCACTAGATCAGTTCAACGGTGCACCATATCAGTTCAATAGTGAACCAGATCAGTTCAATAATAGCGCACCATATAAGTTCAATAGCGCATCATATCAGTTCAATGGCGGACCAGATCAGTTCAATGGCGCACCAGATCAGTTCAGTAGCGCACCAGGTCATTTCAAAGGCGCACCAGATCAGTTCAATGGCGAACCAGATCAGTTCAATAGCGAACTAGATCAGTTCAACAGCGCACCGTTGAACTGATCCGGTTCACCGTTGAACTGTAATAGCGCACCATATAAGATCAATAGCGCATCATATCAGTTCAATGGCGGACCAGATCAGTTCAATGGCACACCAAATCAGTTCAAAGGCGCACCAGATCAGTTCAATGGCGAACCAGATCAGTTCAATAGCGAACTAGATCAGTTCAACAGCGCACCGTTGAACTGATCTGGTTCACCGTTGAGCTGATCTAGTGCACCGTTGAGCTGATCTAGTGCACCGGATCAGTTCAACGGTGCACTAGACCAGTTCAACGGTGCACTGGATCAGTTGTTCAACGGGGCACTGGATCTGTTCAACTGTGAACAAGATCAGTTCAACAGTGAACTAGATTAGTTCAACAGTGAACTAGATCAGTTCAACATCAGTTCAACAGTGAACTAGATCAGTTCAACGTCAGTTCAACAGTGAAGTAGATCAGTTCAACAGTGAACTAGATCAGTTCAACATCAGTTCAACAGTGAACCAGATCAGTTCAACTGTGCACCATATCAGTTCAACTGTGCACCATATCAGTTCAACGGTGCACCATATTAATTCAATATCGAACTAGATCAGTTCAACGGTGCACCATATCAGTTCAACAGTGCACCATATCAGTTCAACAGTGCACCAGATCAGTTAAACAGTGCACTAGATCAGTTAAACGGTGCACTAGATCAGTCCAATGGTGCACTACATCAGTTCAATGGTGCACCATATCAGTTCAATAGTGAACCAGATCAGTTCAACAGTGCACTAGATCAGTTCAATAATAGCGCACCATATAAGTTCAATAGAGCATCATATCAGTTCAATGGTGGACCAGATCAGTTCAATGGCGCACCAGATCAGTTCAACAGTGTACTAGATCAGTTCAACAGTGCACTAGATCAGCTCAATATTGAACTGGGTCAGTTCAACGGTGCACTAGATCAGTTCAATATTGACCTGGATCAGTTCAACGGTGCACTGGATCAGTTCAACATCAGTTCAACAGTGAACCAGATCAGTTCAACTGTGCACTAGATCAGTTCAACAGTGTACTAGATCAGTTCAACAGTGTACTAGATCAGTTCAACAGTGTACTAGATCAGTTCAACAGTGTACTAGATCAGTTCAACAGTGTACTAGATCAGTTCAACAGTGTACTAGATCAGTTCAACAGTGTACTAGATCAGTTCAACAGTGTACTAGATCAGTTCAACAGTGTACTAGATCAGTTCAACAGTGTACTAGATCAGTTCAACAGTGTACTAGATCAGTTCAACAGTGTACTAGATCAGTTCAACAGTGTACTAGATCAGTTCAACATCAGTTCAACGGTGCACCAGATCAGTTCAATGGCGCACCAGATCAGTTCAACAGTGTACTAGATCAGTTCAACAGTGCACTAGATCAGCTCAATATTGAACTGGGTCAGTTCAACGGTGCATTAGATCAGCTCAACGGTGCACTAGATCAGTTCAATAATATCGCACCATATAAGTTCAATAGAGCATCATATCAGTTCAATGGTGGACCAGATCAGTTCAATAGCGAACTAGATCAGTTCAATAATATCGCACCATATAAGTTCAATAGAGCATCATATCAGTTCAATGGTGGACCAGATCAGTTCAATAGCGAACTAGATCAGTTCAATAATATCGCACCATATAAGTTCAATAGAGCATCATATCAGTTCAATGGTGGACCAGATCAGTTCAATAGCGAACTAGATCAGTTCAATAATATCGCACCATATAAGTTCAATAGAGCATCATATCAGTTCAATGGTGGACCAGATCAGTTCAATAGCGAACTAGATCAGTTCAATAATATCGCACCATATAAGTTCAATAGAGCATCATATCAGTTCAATGGTGGACCAGATCAGTTCAATAGCGAACTAGATCAGTTCAATAATATCGCACCATATAAGTTCAATAGAGCATCATATCAGTTCAATGGTGGACCAGATCAGTTCAATAGCGAACTAGATCAGTTCAATAATATCGCACCATATAAGTTCAATAGAGCATCATATCAGTTCAATGGTGGACCAGACCAGTTCAACGGTGCACTGGATCAGTTGTTCAACGGTGAACAAGATCAGTTCAACAGTGAACTAGATCAGTTCAACATCAGTTCAACAGTGCACTAGATCAGTTCAACAGTGAACTAGATCAGTTCAACAGTGAACTAGATCAGTTCAACATCAGATCAACAGTGCACTAGATCAGTTCAACAGTGCACTAGATCAGCTCAACAGTGCATTAGATCAGCTCAACAGTGCACTAGATCAGTTCAATATTGAACTGGATCAGTTCAACGGTGCACTGGATGAGTTCAACATCAGTTCAACAGTGAACTAGATCAGTTCAACATTGAACTAGATCAGTTCAACAGTGAACCAGATCAGTTCAACAGTGAACCAGATCAGTTCAACTGTGCACCATATCAGTTCAACGGTGCACCAGATCAGTTCAACGGTGCACCATATTAAATCAATATCGAACTAGATCAGTTCAACGGTGCACCATATCAGTTTAACAGTGCACCATATCAGTTCAACAGTGCACCAGATCAGTTAAACAGTGCACTAGATCAGTTAAACGGTGCACTAGATCAGTTCAACAGTGCACTAGATCAGTTCAACAGTGCACTAGATCAGTTCAACAGTGCACTAGATCAGTTCAATAATAGCGCACCATATAAGTTCAATAGAGCATCACATCAGTTCAATGGTGGACCAGATCAGTTCAATGGCGCACCAGATCAGTTCAATGGCGCACCAGATCAGTACAATGGCGAACCAGATCAGTTCAATAGCGAACTAGATAAGTTCAGCAGCGCACCGTTGAACTGATCCGGTTCACCGTTGAACTGATCTAGTGCACTGTTGAACTGATCTAGTGCACTGTTGAACTGATCTAGTGCACTGTTGAACTGATCTAGTGCACTGTTGAACTGATCTAGTGCACTGTTGAACTGATCTAGTGCACTGTTGAACTGATCTAGTGCACTGTTGAACTGATCTAGTGCACTGTTGAACTGATCTAGTGCACTGTTGAACTGATCTAGTGCACTGTTGAACTGATCTAGTGCACTGTTGAACTGATCTAGTGCACTGTTGAACTGATCTAGTGCACTGTTGAACTGATCTAGTGCACTGTTGAACTGATCTAGTGCACTGTTGAACTGATCTAGTGCACTGTTGAACTGATCTAGTGCACTGTTGAACTGATCTAGTGCACTGTTGAACTGATCTAGTGCACTGTTGAACTGATCTAGTGCACTGTTGAACTGATCTAGTGCACTGTTGAACTGATCTAGTGCACTGTTGAACTGATCTAGTGCACTGTTGAACTGATCTAGTGCACTGTTGAACTGATCTAGTGCACTGTTGAACTGATCTAGTGCACTGTTGAACTGATCTAGTGCACTGTTGAACTGATCTAGTGCACTGTTGAACTGATCTAGTGCACTGTTGAACTGATCTAGTGCACCGTTGAGCTGATCTAGTGCACCGGATCAGTTCGATGGTGCACTGGATCAGTTCAACGGTGCACTGGATCAGTTCAACTGTGCACTGGATCAGTTCAACTGTGCACTGGATCAGTTCAACTGTGAACAAGATCAGTTCAACAGTGCACTGGATCAGTTCAACTGTGAACAAGATCATATCAGTTCAATGGCACACCAGATCAGTTCAATGGCGCACCAGATCAGTTCAAAGGTGCACCATATCAGTTCAATGGCGAATCAGATCAGTTCAATAGCGAACTAGATCAGTTCGACAGCGCACCGTTGAACTGATCCGGTTCACAGTTGAACTGATCTAGTGCACCGTTGAACTGATCTAGTGCACCGTTGAGCTGATCTAGTGCACCGGATCAGTTCAAAGACGCACCAGATCAGTTCAATGGCGAACCAGATCAGTTCAATAGCGAACTAGATCAGTTCAACAGCGAGTTCAACAGTGCACTAGAACAGTTCAACAGTGAACTAGATCAGCTCAACAGCGCACTAGATCAGTTCAACAGTGCACTAGATCAGTTCAACGGTGAATTAGATCAGCTCAACAGTGCACTAAATCAGTTCAATAATAGCGCACCATATAAGTTCAATAGTTCATCATATCAGTTCAATGGCACACCAGATCAGTTCAATGGCGCACCAGATCAGTTCAAAGGTGCACCATATCAGTTCAATGGCGAATCAGATCAGTTCAATAGCGAACTAGATCAGTTCGACAGCGCACCGTTGAACTGATCCGGTTCACAGTTGAACTGATCTAGTGCACCGTTGAGCTGATCTAGTGCACCGGATCAGTTCAAAGGTGCACCAGATCAGTTCAATGGCGAACCAGATCAGTTCGATAGCGAACTAGATCAGTTCAACAGCGCACCGTTGAACTGATCCGGTTCACCGTTGAACTGATCTAGTGCACCGTTGAACTTATCTAGTGCACCGTTGAGCTGATCTAGGGCACCGGATCAGTTCAACGGTGCACTAGATCAGTTCAACGGTGCACTGGATCAGTTCAACGGTGCACTGGATCAGTTCAACAGTGCACTAGATCAGTTCAACATCAGTTCAACAGTGAACTAGGTCAGTTCAACATCAGTTCAACAGTGAACTAGGTCAGTTCAACGTCAGTTCAACAGTGAAGTAGATCAGTTCAACAGTGAACTAGATCAGTTCAACATCAGTTCAACAGTGAACCAGATCAGTTCAACAGTGAACTAGATCAGTTCAACTGTGCACCATATCAGTTCAACGGTGCACCATATTAATTCAATATCGAACTAGATCAGTTCAACGGTGCACCATATCAGTTTAACAGTGCACCATATCAGTTCAACAGTGCACCAGATCAGTTAAACAGTGCACTAGATCAGTTAAACGGTGCACTAGATCAGTTCAACAGTGCACTAGATCAGTTCAACATCAGTTCACTGTTGAACTGATCTAGTGCACTGTTGAACTGATCTACCAGATCAGTTCAACAGTGAACCAGATCAGTTCAACATCAGTTCAACGGTGCACTGGATCAGTTCAACGGTGCATTGGATCAGTTCAACGGTGTATTGGATCAGTTCAACGGTGCACTGGATCAGTTCAACGGTGAACTGGATGAGTTCAACATCAGTTCAACAGTGCAGTAGATCAGTTCAACAGTGCACTAGATCAGTTCAACAGTGAACTGATGTTGAACTGATCTAGTGCACTGTTGAACTGATCTTGTTCACAGTTGAACTGATCCAGTGCACAGTTGAACTGATCCAGTGCACAGTTGAGC
>NW_015555815.1:230598-267287 GCF_001515605.1 Sinocyclocheilus anshuiensis
CACTGTTGAACTGATCTAGTGCACTGTTGAACTGATCTTGTTCACAGTTGAACTGATCCAGTGCACCGTTGAACTGATCTAGTGCATCGTTGAGCTGATCTAGTGCACTGGATCAGTTCAACGGTGCACTAGATCAGTTCAACGGTGCACTGGATCAGTTCAACTGTGCACTGGATCAGTTCAACTGTGCACTGGATCAGTTCAACTGTGAACAAGATCAGTTCAACAGTGAACCAGATCAGTTCAGCATCAGTTCAACAGTGAACCAGATCAGTTCAACATCAGTTCAACAGTGAACCAGATCAGTTCAACAGTGAACCAGATCAGTTCAACAGTGAACTAGATCAGTTCAACATCAGTTCAACGGTGCACTGGATCAGTTCAACTGTGCACTAGATCAGTTCAACATCAGTTCAACAGTGCACTAGCTCAGTTCAACAGTGAACTAGATCAGTTCAACATCAGTATAACAGTGCACTAGATCAGTTCAACAGTGCACTAGATCAGTCCAACAGTGCACTAGATCAGTCCAACAGTGCACTAGATCAGTTCAACAGTGCACTAGATCAGTTCAACAGTGAACCAGATCAGTTCAACAGTGAACTAGATCAGTTCAACATCAGTTCAACGGTGCAATTTCAATAGTGAACTAGATCAGCCATGAGTGAACGAATTTGAACACTCAAATACTACTCTATGCTTCAGAGCTGGAGCTGTCGCAGAGACTTTACATTTTAATTATGCATACCTCAATATCATATCAACATAATAAATATTCTTTAGGTTTGCCATGGTTATTCTAATTTTTAAAAAACGGCCAACAACAATAAACACATTAATAAGTGTACACTATTGTTTGTTTTTTAGTATCTTGAACTCAGCTAACTCTAAAATAATATTCGACCAACTCGTTTGCTCATGACTTGTGATGGAATATAACACCTATTCCATTTTACTGCAGACTTGGTCGGGGTTTGAAAATCTATTTCATAAAAAAAAAAAAATTCTGAATTTGAGCCTGCACTAAACTATTGTGTAAACAGGCTGAGCTTTTCATGGGATACTACAGATGAACTCACTCCACTCAGAACGGCTGCTGCCTCTAGATGGGACATTTGATAGCCGACTGCGGTCACAGTGATGGCTGCCACGCCTGATTCACGATGGACAAGAACTGTCTGATGACCTGTGGAAAACATCACATGCATACATATGAGCATTAGGGCTGAGCGGTGTGATGGTATAAGATTGTGTGACAGTAGAAATGTGTGAACTACAATAAATATGCAGTTCAATTTCATTTCCATTTTTAGAGAACTTCAGACACAATGGTCATGTATATATTAGTGCAGCAGGAGTCGCATGAAGAGAGTGAGAGCGCTTCAGGTGTATAGCCTGGTTTATACTCGCAGCATAAAATGTAAATGATGCGAATGCTGACAAGACAATGGCGGAGGATTTGGTTTCCAAGCAAAAAGTAAGTGCCTGTTTGGCGATATTTTGATATTAAAAGACCACTTCTTAAACCAGAAAAGGTGAATATGATGGTTTTCTTTGGCAAAATAATAAATAAATAAATAAACGATGCAAGCACTGTCACCATATACAGTTTAGTTTTGATTTTCATTTTGAAAAGCCTGTTGACTTTTGCTATTTACCTGATGTTACACTACATTGTGTACACGGTGTTTGCTAAACTTTCTGTAATTTATTAGTCAATATATAATACAGCATGTGGTGTGTGCCATGCCTCGTCTTATTCATTTTTGTTAATAAACATTATAAGCTAGTTTGTCATTGTGATGTTGTATTGCTGTGCTTTTCATTTAGAATAATAATGAATCCATCTTTCAAGTATTTGTTTTAGTCAGTGAAAGGTGTGTAAATGTAAGTGCAACAGACAATTATGTTTTCTTGTAAAATGTGACACCAAGATCACAAATTCAAAAGTGAAAGTGAAAGAGCCCAAAGCCCCTGGTGTTACCAGTAATACTGGTTTTGTCACAAGTTTAAAATTTCCTCACTGTGACATCCCTAATTGTGATATATGCTGTTATGCGATATACTGTTAAAAGTAATATGATTTTTTCATACCATCTATTCCTAATACATACTTATATTTCATAATTCTGAATGGTCTGAAGTAATCAGTGTGAGGTACCGTGAAGTTTTTGCTGTTTGTTGTCGTCCTCATGTATGTGTAGCTGCATGGGCATGGTTGGTTCGATACTCGCCAGGGAAACTTTGGAGGACTCCCAGATCACACTCAAAGAGCTGAAGTTATCAAACTTCCTGCCCTGCTGGTCAAAGGCCGCCACATCCAGCTCTGGGTTGTGATAATTGGAAACAGGCACCTACAGAACAAGTACAAACACTCCTGAACTTCCTGTCATAATAAGACTACATCTATATGTCTGAGAGTTTGAGCGCTCACCACTTGTTTGTTCTGCTGCAGCAGAGGGCAGGACACATCCAGCTGAGGGTTCAGGTAGATGGGAGTCAGTGAGAGACATGACGGAGGTGCGCACACAAACTTCACCACAGCCGGCTCCACAGCAGGGAAGGGGTTCGTCACGGTGGGCTGGTTTCCAACCGTCACTGCTAAGACCTGCGAAGCCACAATTATTTGAGTATTTCAAGCATATCAGTCAACATTCCTAGAGGATAGTATTGTAAATTCATTTCATTAAAGTGCCCCTATTATGGATTTTTGAAAATGACCTTTCATGCAGTGTGTAACACAGCTATAAGTGAATGAAAACATCCTGCAAAGTTTTAAATCTGAAAGAGCACCGTGTATAAAGTTATTGTCTCTCAAAAGAAAGAGTCGACTCTGAATCATTGAAACGAGTCATTTTTAAAACGAATACGAAACAAGCTTTTTTTCTCCATGACTAAAACGAGAAGATGACAAGACGACAATAAGGTCAATAAACGATTACAGTGATTATATCAACATGCAATATCGTTGATGATAAAAGACAAGACTAAAATGTATTTAAAAAAATTAAAACTTTACCCAAATCTCTTTTTATTTTAATAAAAAAAAAAAGAAAACAAAATGTTATTGCGGACTGCCGTATGTACAGCTGACTGCTGCTGTACGTGAGCTTTCATGTGTGCGGTTGCCAGATATCAAGAGTTCAAATCCCCAAATCAGAGCTTCTCTGTTAAAAGGATACATTTTCTGCCCGGTGTTTTGCTAAGGAGATTAGCCAAGTCTTTGATATTAATATATATAATAAATAGCTTATCATAAAATCAGTACAATAGGTAAGGTAAAATAAACCATGTATACGAGTTGACAATCTATTGATTTGTGCTGACTGGTTAAAGTGCAATACCTGAAATGCAAAAATAAATTTCTCAAATGGCAACATTATGATTATAATTTTAAGCAAAAATAATTTTTATCAGTTTAACCATTATACAGCATGACGAAAATGTGACTAAGTTTCCATTGACTAGTCATAGTCGACCAAAACTTGACTAAACAAAAACAGGACAAGGTTGACTAAATATGACAATAATAAAAAATTCGACACAGGACTAAGACTACTAATTTAAAGTTGAGTGCATGAAGTGTCCAACATTCCACACGTCATTTCTTCGGTTATTTAAATGCATCATCCAGGTATTATAAGTGCACTTTTTCTTTTTGGAATTTTCAGTGTTATTGTGTGTGTACTTATCTACTCGCACTATTTATACTACAAAACGTCATAGAATAGTGCATAAGTACATGATTTGGGACACACCTTAAGACTAAATGAAAAATGGCTGACAAAATTAACACTAGTGACTAATCCACAGGATATGACACCACAGGCTCCTCTGACCTGTTCTCCCAGAGCTCTGCATGTGGCTCTGACCAAATGTCTGGAGTATGTTCGCGAGGCGGGTCCGTACAGAGACAGCGCAATGCTGCTGTGGTCCTCAGCCGTCAGGTTTCTGAAGAACTTGGAGGGCTCTAGGACCCAGGGCCGGGGGCCTCCTTCAAACGTCATGTCTTTAGAGGAGCCTAACGTCACCACTGCCACAGACACGGGGTCAATCGGCTGTCAAAGAAAACATGCATGGCAATCAAATCACTGCTCGTGATAACAATGCCCACTGATCCTCCAGTTTCAGAGCACAGCGTATTAAAACACTCACCCTGAGAGGGGGGTAGGCAGCAATGGTGATCTTTGCGCTGAGGTGAACATTACTATGGGTGTAGCTAACCAATAGGTTGGTGTAACCAGGGGTCAAGGCCTTAACTCTGACCCCGCTGCAGTGGCCCTGACCTGGGGGAAGTCGACCTGAAGACACACAAATGCTCAAAATACTACAACTATACACAGACTACAAAATGAATTACATGACATTGTTAAATCTGCAAACAAACATTGAAATCAGTCACACTCTGAACACTGAGTTTTTTCCCTCAAGCTATATTCAGCCTGAACAATGAATCTTTCATAATTATACATCGTCCATCACAACAAACATAGTTATCTGACATGTATATTAAACTGCACACTTTGTAAATAACATAACTGCACACTAATAACATATTTGTACATTTATCTAAACAATTACATTTTTCCCTATACCTCTATTTCTGTATATAGTACATTATTTAATGTTTTTATTTTATTTATTTTTTTATTAGTTTTATATTCCATCCCTACTGTGTTATTCTTATGTATGTCTGCACTATGTTTGTACTTTCTTCTGCACTGGAAGCTCCTGTCGTCAAGTCAAATTCCTTGTGTGTGTAAACATACTTGGTAATAAAGCTCTTCTGATTCTGATTCTGAAACCGAGTCCGAACAGCTTGTGTGACATTTGCCATGTTCATATTTCACGATGAATTACGCACTCAGCCTGTCTGTAATTATCAAATGCTACCGATTTCTTAATTCAGAGACGGTCCTGTTATTGGGAGACACCAAGGGCTCTACCATTAAAGAAAGCTTAAAAAAATCTAATTGTGATTTGGTAACACTTTATTTTGATAGTCCACTTTAGACATTCTATTAACAGTAAGTAACTTTGCAACTACATGTCAACTAGGAGTTAGCAGAGTATTAGTAGACTGTCTGCTTAATATCTTCTAACACTTTCTTTGTCAACTTATTCTACTAACCCTAAACCTACCCTAACAGTCTACTCTGAGAGTTAGTAGACATGTAGATGCAAATTAATGAGAATTAGTTGACATGTAGTTACAAAGTTACTTATAGTTAGTAGAATGTCTAAAGTGGACTATCGAAATAAAGTGTAACCTGTGATTTTTCTGGTACAAATCGTAATTGCAAGCATTAAACCATCAGACTTTTATTTTGACAGAAAACCACAGGAAGCCCTTTAAGCTTTAAGCTAAGACAAGCACTTCTCATTACAAGTATGGGAAGATGGTTGACACACGTTGAATTTCCAAATGAACATAAGTGACCCAAATTAGGAGCAGATGCTTTCCATAACAGGGATGCAAACTCATCAGGGGTGAAAAAGGTGACAAAGATGCGCACCCCTAAGATCTAATCTAAATATTTATTTATATATTTATTATATTAATATTTATTAATTGTTTTTTTTACACAACTTGCTTTTGGATTTATTACAAAATGACTATGAAGTATATCCAGAGCAGGAAGTCACAAAGTTTAAAGTATCATGTAATTAAAAAAATAAATAAACAAATAAGCCCAGACACCAACAGCCTAGAAGGGTTAATTATTTAAATACTTAACTATTTAAATACTTAAGTTAATTTTAATGGTATTATAATTAAATAATGCATTAAACAGGGCTGTACAGTGATACATATATGTCGCACGTGCTACAAAAAAACTGGTCTGTGCGATGAATAAATTTACCACTGTAGCACGGGTGCGATACAATTTTGCATGTTCATAACACAGCCGCTTAATAGTGTGAAGTGATTTCGTTGTGCTTGTTTGTGTGTGTGAGATTGATTATACTTGGTAGTCAGGGGTGTGCGATATGACGATTTTTGATCGTGGACTATTAAAATGTCTCCATGATCTGCTTTTGAAGAAATATCGTTGTATCGTGCTACAGTTAACATAAGTGACCCAAATTAGGAGCAGATGCTTTCCATAACAGGGATGCAAACTCATCAGGGGTGAAAAAGGTGACAAAGATGCGCACCCCTAAGATCTAATCTAAATATTTATTTATATATTTATTATATTAATATTTATTAATTGTTTTTTTTACACAACTTGCTTTTGGATTTATTACAAAATGACTATGAAGTATATCCAGAGCAGGAAGTCACAAAGTTTAAAGTATCATGTAATTAAAAAAATAAATAAACAAATAAGCCCAGACACCAACAGCCTAGAAGGGTTAATTATTTAAAAACTTAACTATTTAAATACTTAAATTAAGTTAATTTGAATGGTATTATGATTAAATAATTAATTAAATATTTAGACATTTTTAAGATTTATATCAAAAATTACATTTTTCAAACATTGAAAGGACTCGTCAAAAAGAGTGCTCTAAGTTTTATCTTTACCTGTAGAAGCTGCTAAAGGCAACACAGTCTTGTTGCTGCTGTAGTTTTGTTACTCTGAATTTACTCTGTATCACTTAATGCACAGCTCTGTTTTGACATCGGCTTGTCAGATAGTTTGTTACGTTCATTGGTTTCATAGTTAAACAGATATTGTGATGTATCATTACAGGATTGTCTAGCAATATATCGATTATCGCAGAATCGCTGTGTCATGATATCATCGGTATCGTGAGCTATGTATCGTGTATGTTATCGTGAGGATCCTCTGTTTTGACATCGGCTTTTCAGACAGTTCTTTCTGTCCATTCCATGCACCGATTTTCAAAAACAACCTGTTTAACGCAAAATAGCCTACGTTTCTTCTAATGTTTTTCACTATACGGGCCACAAGAGAAATATTAAGGGAATAATTTAAGACAGTTATATACCGTTATCAGCATATGTTGAAGTAGCTTCATCTCTCGTTGTCTCTGAGAGAATATGCGCCGTTGAGCTGCGTCAGAATTTTGTACTTTCACTTTCTGCATAGTGAATTGACTCACGTTCACCGGCGTGACTCTTGCACACAGATTGCACGTTGCTTGTGTGATATCCATTGGCTCGCCTTCATGGTTTAAAACGTAAATATTTCCAATACTGCGACACAGTACATCGTGTATGCTTTCTTTTCATTTTGTTATAATGGGAAGATCTGCGAATGTGTAGAACTACGTAAACTTGCGAAGCCAGAGCACGCGCGCACACACACACACACAAATAACAAGCAGGACCGTTTGATAGCGGGTGAGTTCGAGCGGGTACAGAATTGAGATGAGAAAGGACCACCCCCTCCCAACCCCCAAATTTAAAAACTCATCGGATCTACACAAATCACACAAATGACCCATTTTGAATTCAAAATGGCGAATTTCGCCGAAAGGTGAAAAGTTTGCATCTCTGCATAAGACGACTATAAGACTTTCGATCATCTTCCGAACACAAATAAACACATTTTCAATGAAATCTGAGAGATTTCTGTCCCTCCATTGACAGTTTACACAAATACCACTTCAAAAATTAATAAAGAGATTGTAAAACTAATCCATATGAATTGTGCTGTTTAGTCTAAATTTTCTGAAGAGACTCAATTGTTTTATGAACAGATTTAATTTAGGCTTTTCACATATTTACATTGATCAGGAAACATAAACAGAAGCTCAACCATACTTGCTTGACTCGTAATAAAAAATCTCATAGGTTGAGCTTCCAATTGCCATAACCAGTGTGTGCGTTGATGAAGGTTTATATCTGAATAAAAGCCTAAATTAAAACTGTTCATAAAGCGATTTGGACCAAACTGCACAACCCATATGGTGTCAAAGTGGTAGTTGTGTAGACTGCCAATGGAGGAACAGAAATCTCTCAGATTTAATTACAAATATCTTCATTTGTGCTCTGAAGAGGAACGAAAGTCTTACGGGTTTGGAATGACATGAAGGTGAGTAAAGGATCACAGAATTGTAATTTTTGGGTGAATGAACCCTTTAATAATTGTCTGTTACTCTCCTAACAGGCTTCCTTCGGTCAGCGCTATTTCGACAGCCCTCCTAACTGTACTTTTGCTCTATGGAAGCTCATCTTCAAAACCTTAAACCCACTTATCTAGCATCAACTCAACTCACCCTCCAGCAGCTGAAAGACGCCGTGACTCTCCATGTCCACCTGCATGTCAAAGTGAGAGCAGTCACTGAGGGTCACTCTCTCTCCGGCCAGCTGACCGAAGATTCGCAGCGGCAGGTCCAGACTCAAGCCCTCGCAGGCCTCCACCACACACGGGCTGAACTCCATCCCCACCGGCTCGATCACATACACCTGCAGCAGCAGCTCACAGCGGGTTAGCTCAACATTTACACTACACTTGCTCGGTCAATCCTGGAATATTCAATCCATAACAGTGATTTCAAACAATCCTCATTCGTGAGCCTGGACCACAAAACCAGTCATAAGGGGTCAGTTTTTGGAAATTGAGATTTATACATCATCTGAAAGCTGAATAAATGTTTGTACACACATTGATGTATGGTTTGTTAGGATAGGGCAATATTTGGAAAATATAAAAAAAAAAAATCTAAATATTGAGAAAATCACCTTTAAAGTTGTCCTTGTCTTTAAAGTTTAACTTTTTAGGTAATAATATCAATGATATGACATATTTCAGATGCGTCCGAAATTACAAAAACATACATATGTGACCCTGGACCACAAAACCAGTCATAAGGGTCAGTTTTTTTAAATTGAGAGTTATGCATCATCTGAAAGCTGAATAAATAAGCTCTCCATTGATGTATGGCTTGTTTTGATATGACAATATTTGGCCGAGATACAACTATTTGAAAATCTGGAATCTGAGGGTGCAAAAAAAATCTAAATATTGAGAAAATCATGACCCATAGAATGTATTTTTGGCTATTGCTTCAAATATACCCATGACTTATGACTAGGGTTGCAAAAAGGTGGAAAATTCCATTCAATTTCGGAAACATTCCAGACATTTTGGAAACTTTCCAGGATGTTTTGGAATATTCCAGGGATTTTTGGAAAGTTTCCGGAAATTTTCCACCCCTTTGCAACCCTACTTATGACTGGTTTTGTGCTCCAGGGTCACACTTGTACGAGCACGATTGCTGGCATCACCTTCATGTCTCCGTAGTGCAGCGGGCTTCTCATGTCATGGGCGTAAATCACACTGACTCCAACATCTCTGACCGTGGTCATCACGCCTCTCACTGTGACTGTGGCGACTGCTGAGTTAGTGGACGACCAGCTGAAGTTGCCACTTCCCCAAGTCGCCTGAAACAGAGGCAACATCACAATAACGTACAGATGCAACCACACACGGAAAAATAAATTCAAACTTTATTTCCTCTCATGTAGGGCCCTGTGATGCGAAAAACGCGGACGGAATCCAGTCATAAAAATGGAATTTACTGTATAACGTGGAAAGACACGGAATTTGCCAAATTTTGGATGAATAAATCAAAAGTAGGTCAATATGCTTAAATCTAATATCTAAATATGGACTAGTGTCTGTGAATATTAAACCAAAAAAAAACAAAAAACTATTTAAATATAAATCCTGCATGTTCTGCGCATCTGCGCATTTTTGTTAAACTTTTAATAAATTGCCATTTTATATTGTAAGTTTCATGACTTTAATTAATTAGACATGCTTTTTGATTAATACAATTTGATCTAACCAGTACAACAGTCTAGAAAAAAAATGGAAAAAACAGAATTCAGAAAAATTTTAACGGACAAAAAGGGAATTTGGAACAAATTAAAACTGTAAAAAAAAAGGGAATTTGGAATTAAAAAATAAATAAAACTGATTTCATAGGGCCCTACTCATGCAATTAGACGTTAATGTCTGATGAAAGCAAGGAACACGGTCAGACACCTTGATGGTGTACTGGTACGCTCCCTCTTTAGGCTGCCATGGGAATGTGAGGATGGCGGGAGCGAGGATGATGGGGTCGTAGATCTCCACATCCTGCTCATTACGCAGAGGAACAGAGAGCGCGTGGACACTTCCTGTCTGAAGACACAAATGAGGTTACAATGAACTACATCAGCGTCAGCTAATGTCTTCAACAGGAGACAAAAACTTACTTGATCAACAACCGCTTCCAGCGTGCCATCAATGATGGTCTGACCACGCTTCAAAGCTTTCACATGGTGATAAGATCCATTAACAGACGAGTCCAGAACCTCAAAGTACTCTGTAGGGAACGTGGTTTCTATACGGATATTCTGTGAAAACAAGAATGCTTAATAATAATAAAAAAACTACCACAAGATGGGAATTTCTTTCCCGCTAAAGGGTTAATGGTTTGACACATTGCATATTTGAATGAAATGTTTATTGAAATATTTTACCCCTTTTATTTCCTACCAATGATAAACTGCACTGTAGGAGCCTTTGAGCTCCTGTATGCTTCTTTATACTGCCAATGGATAGTCAAAAATGATGAGAGAATTTTATTCAATATCTTCATAACGAGGATGGGTAAATGATGACAAAAGTTTCATTTTTGGTGAACTAACCCTTTAATTTAACTAGTGACTAACTTTTCAGATACCTCTCCACTAATAATGAAATGAGAAGAGGATTAATTTAATTCCACAACACTGAAAATAATCCAAACCAGACATTTTAAACATGCATCCAAACTTGACTTACATCAGACAGGTAAATCTTGTGACCTGACTTATCAAACACTTCAATGAAGATCTCATATTTCCTCCCCGTCTCAAGGACCCAGCGATCCTCAGGATGAATCTTGAATGCTAGTTGACAAGACAACAAAATAGCCTTTCATTACACTATTTCAATCAATTACACTCAAAGTGTTATTCGTTTACTCATTACTAAGATGTTGTCAATAATAAGATTACAAATCATGCAAAGCTAGTGAAGAGACAAACCCAAGTATCCAGGCTCCACGACATAGATGGTGCTGTTGGGAAGTCGGGAAGCGCCCTGCATCCCCAGACCTTGACATTCAGAATGAAGGAAACCTCAGAATAAAGTTATCAAAGCGACTGATGCAAATAAACATCCCATGCTACAGAAATAGCCCTCTCTTCATGAAAGACTGCTGTTGTTGAGTGGAATCTCAGAACGTTACTGAAGCTGGGAACTGTCAGTAAGTTCGACGCTGGTGTGAAGGATACTCTTGTGGTCCAGCACGATGTTGGTGTGTCCCTGCTGAAGGGCAAACACGGTCGAGCTGCTCCGGTCCAGGTTTGCCACAGGGGCATCTGGGTTTCCGTGAGGGGCCACCACCCTGTTCTGAAGGAGAAGCTCATACTGATCGCAGGGCATGGACAGCTCTGAAAGAGAGGAGGACACGCTCAGAAACAGACAAAGCATGTCCACTGCAATAAAAGCCAACATGGCCAACCCAAAAAATATGTTTGGGTCCATTCGCTTTTTTCCCCCCGATATTTAAATCAAAACTAGGGCTGCCCCCTAATAGTCGACCAACATTTTATAAGTCGCAGAAAAACATAAATAAATAAAAATCCACATTGGCGAAGTCACGCAGATCGCTAACGGCTGGTCTATGTGGCAATACATCGGACAGGACATCCAAACGCTCGCCTATCATTCATCGACCTCAAATATGACTTATCATCTGAAATATGTAAGTATTAGCAACTTTACATGGCCGCTCAATCTGATGTTAACTAGAGAAATGTGTGCTGTTCAAGTGTCTGTGTGGAAGCTAAACAGTAGCTCACTGCAGGACAGATGGAGGTGCCGCTGCGCTCACTTGCTCTTAAAATACGCCGTCATTTTTGATCATATAGATAAGAGTAATACATGTTTCGAGTCTGTAAAGACTTTACGTTTATTTGTGTGCACTCACAATAACAACAAAACATTGTGCTTTTGTAAAATAATGAAAGCAAACAGGATGCTCTTTCTGCCGTCTCGGTCTCTGTGAACTTGAGAGCGAAACTCTGTGGATACTTGCCTTATTACAGACATTCAAAATATATTTATATAAAAGCTAATATTCTCAGATTATGTAATCCGTATGAAACATGCATACAGGCGCAGCAGTACTGCGGAGATGACGAGTCCGTGTCGCAGACTTCATCTCTTAAACCAAAAACAAAGACAGCACTAGTTTATCAAATTATTAAAATGTAATTGCAGTCTCCTTATTGTTTTTCACGGACACATTCATGATCATTACTTTTGCCGGTGCGCTGTGGCAAGCCTTATGCGTGTACTTGAGCGTTTATTAGGCTATGTAGGCAATTAAAGGCTCATTATTATGATTGAAATGGTTTATTAATAAATGTGCGATTAGTCGACTAATGCTTCAAATGACACTACTACTAGCTGACCAGACAAATCCTTAGTCGAGGACAGCCCTAATTAAAACAATATCAAATGTTTTGATAATCTAGAGCAAGGGTGTCCAATCCAGCTCCTGAAGGGCCACACTCCTACAGTGTTTAAATGGCACTAGGTCAATAGAGCAGCTTTCATTTAAATCAGTTTAGACCCTTTTATTCATTTTATTTTGAACATTTATTTTTTTATTTATTTTTAGCAATGGATTACAGCCTGTTTAGTTCATTAATTTTGGCTAATAATATAAAACACACAGCAATAAAATTATTTATTGCTGAATGAATGCAAGTTCACCTGTAATCTTTCCTTGCCGAATTTTCTGGACTTTGTATTGGATGGAGGTGCCAGCAAGCAGATAAACATCATATGCAGGACTCAGAAGGATGTTTTCCAGAATCAGCAATCTGACTTCAGCAGCACCAACATCCTGAAAAACAGTTAGAAGAGTCGACCAAAAGAAAAACATCTTCAACAGAACTTACACTAACATATTCATATCTATGCTATAATATGGACAAAAATCTATTCGTATGACGTGTAAAAGCAATCACAAAAGTGACACACACCTTGTAGATTGCTTCTTGTATTTTGGCTTTGAGTTTGGCATGGCCGGTTTTGATTCCTGAAACTAGGATGATATCTCCCTGATGTCCCACTCGCTCCATCTCAGAAATATACGCAGGAGGAGTGTAGGCCGACTCTGCAAACCTCAGCACCCTGCAGACAGACAGCTCAACATTACACCAGCATTCACGCTTGTTACAACAGAGAATAGGCATAGCAGATGCCACATAAAACTAAAAACAAGGACGTGAAGGACAGCTGGACTGTCTAATTTTCAGGGGAGGTTTTGTCACCAGGAATGGTTTTCGGAAAAGATAGTTCACCCCAAAATCTGAATTCATCATTTACTCACCCTCATGTCTTTCCAAACCCGCATGACTTCCTTTCTACCATTAATAAAAAGATGATATTTTGAAAAATCTTGTTTTGGACTCCGCTGAATTCCATTTTGTGGACAAAACGGTTGAAACATTCTTCAAAATATCTCCTTTTGTGTTCTACAAAACAAAGTCTTAGAACTTTGGAATCAAACGAGGAAGATTAAATGACAGAATTTGTATTTTTGGGTGAACTACCCCTTTTAAACCTGGTGTCTAGCCCAGCTAAATGATACAAACCCTTTGGCATTTACACTGAAATCCAGATTAATTTCATCTCCATAGGATGAAAAAAATAACGTGTTTATGAATATTCAATTGTAAATAGTCAATCATGAGGAAACTGGAAAAAAGCAGGATCATCAAAGCAAAAGCCTCATTTGGTCATCATTTGACAGGTGTGCTCTTACCGCAGGGTGTTGTAGGAGTCGGGGAAGCCTGCCATCTCAGCATCCTTCACAACAGTCCACTCAAACAGCAGACTGGCGAGAGTACTGAAGGTGTTTCCTGAAGACAGGGAGCAATACTTTACCCAGACGGCACATGAACGACATGACACAATCCTTCATCACTGTCAGAGTTATCCAGGAAGCCTAAATCAGTTTCATGTGTGCAGCGTGCAAGCAGAGATAACAACGATGCACGTGGTAAGTGTTATAATGCTTAATGGCAAACACTGTGTTCCTTTAAAGAAAAAAGATTTGAATAAGATTTAGTTTCCAGATCTAATTAAATTCCACGTTTTTAGAAATACGCTCTTGTGCTAATTTTTTCAACGTTAATCACTTGTGCTAATGTTCTAATGGTTTAAGTTTAATCATTATAAAATAATCATGTGAGTGTACACACCTTAATATATATAAATATATAATTTTTTTATTTTTGATGTAAAAATATATAAATTTAAATATCATTCAAAATTAAAATTCAGTATTTTGGGCACCACAGCATATGACATTATTCAACCTCAACAAACCCAGTTTTGTCATTAAAAAGAAAATGATCCGATACTTTAAGTAATGCATTGTCCATGACAGAGAGTATATAAATAATAAAATATTATTCCAAACAATGTATTTTGTGTATTGTTTTCAAATAATGTTTTTTTCCAATTATTATTGAAAAAATCCTGCCCAAAAAACTACATCAAAATGAATTTTAATTTAACGCATGCTAATGCATAAAATTTAGAATTTGCATAGAATTTGTTTACATGTATTTTTAAATAAATAAAAACACCACAAAAAAACACAGATCTTAAATGGCATGTTAATTTGTAATCAACTTGTTTATATCATTAGCATTTAGTTGGATGAATACAAACGATAACTAGATGCTTGAATTTAAGGTTTGATCTGAGGAAAGAACTTTTGAAGAATGCAACACCATTCATCAGATAAAGCCACTGCTGAGCATGAATACAACGCACAGGTGAACTGAACAGAAGCATTCACTTTCTGATATGCTCTCACATTCTCCATTTCATTTGAAAATAAAACAGATACGGTATAACACAACAAAATTATTTCCTTACTGATGTAAAGTCACAATGACGTTATAGATCAAAGTACTGTTTTTGGTCAGTGGCGATACAAGCTAAACCCCAATGAAAGTGAGCGGATCTAAACGTGCATCACCCTCTGAATCCAGCGCATGGATCTTCAGCTCCAGCGGCGAATCCTCCAGATGAAGCTCTCGCGTGGTGGACTCGATCTGGATCTCGCTGATCACATCCACGATAGCGTCACAGCGCAGCACCTGTCCGGTCACTGACACACACACAGGACAATCATCAGATGAGACGATGAACAACAACTGCTGATAATACAGCCAAACGACAACAGGAAAACAAACACCACTCTTCACTACAAACTGATATCAGTTCATTTCCAATCAGAGCACCCTGATTCTGTTCACCCAAAACATGCCTTAGATTAAAAACTAGAGCCCGACCGATATGGGTTTTTTGGGACCGATACGATACCGATATTTGGGAGTAAAAAAAAGGCCGATATCGATATATCGGCCGATATTCTTTGTGTATTATAGTATAGTACCAGTCAAAAGTTTGGACACTTTCCCATTCGTGTGTCCAAACATTTGACTGGTACTATATATAGAATACAGTATATACAAACATATTATAAAACGGAGAGTTCCGGAGCCGCGTTCGAAGCTGTTGTAAATTACTCTACAAATACTGTATTAATATCATTACACTTTATTTGCTCTGTTTTGTTTTGTGAAACCTAACTTCGTATATGGAATAACCGTTTTATAAAAGCAATAAGCCCCGTGAAGCCATGAGTTTACAGTGAACTCGTGCCTAACAATGCCCCTTAGCCGTTATAAATTCACTGTAAACCACGGCTTCACGGGGCTTATTGCTTTATTTTCCATCTCACTGCAGATCAAGCTGATGCAGATTTCACCGTTTACTGAACTTAAAGAAAAGACTGCCATTTACTCTCTACTGTAACACAAAAGGTGATTTCTTTACATCACGGTCTTCTCAATACAATGAAAGTGAATGAAGGCTGGAGCTGTCAAGCTCAAATGACAAAAGAGCACCATTAAAGTGGTCTGTACAACTATATTTCAAGTGTTGTGAGGAACAGACAGAAATTCATGTTATTATTCATGAAAGTTTGTTAGCAGCTTTTTGGCGTTCGAGTTAAGTTGTGAACAGATTGTTGTTTTGAGTTGAGGTGGATCCAGCTCACAAAACCAGCCAGAATGAGGAGCAGTGGAATTAAATGAAAAACCACATGAAGTTATATAATATATTTTAGATGGCTTGTAATATAGCACACAGGTCATTCAGACTATTTTTATACATTAATGGTACTAATGCACATCTTCACTGTAAATTCATAGAAAAGAACAACTCTTTAGATTCTCTTTTTGTGTTCCTAGAAAGTCATACAGGTGTGAAACAACACAAGAGATGACCATTTTTAGGGCCAGATTTACTAAACAGGGCAAATTAGCATTAGAGCGCAATTCCGATGGGAGGGAAAATTCTGCGGGTGATTTACTGACAATGCACACATTGAAAGAACACAGACGCAGTCAGATCATTTCCATCATGACCAGCGTAATCTACCAAGAGCAGCGCAAATTACCGCCTGCTTTAAGACATGCTTTTTGGGGGGCATTACATAACGCTGCAAATACCAGTGAACTGACGAGCGCAAATCAAAATCTTCATTTAAATACTCTCCTCCCATAAATGTACCGATCGAAAGGAAAACTCCTACAAATGCATATTCAATAAGGTGAGTCCCAAAAATAACTTTTCATCGCTAATTTCTCCCACCGCGTGTCTTTAGTAAATCATCACGGTAGTTTTGAGGGTTTGCGCTGATGCAAACTGATAGTAAATCTGGGTCTAATTTTGGGTAAACGAAAGCGTCTCTTTGAGTGTGGGGTAATAATGCCAACAACTGATATCAGAGTGCATATGACAAACTGCCTTTGCAGTTATCAATAAGAAGAAGATTACAAGCGAGCATCGAATGATAAAGCTACACCAGCAGTAAGAGGAGGCATCAGCGGCACTCACGGATGTCCTCGGCAAGTATGATGCTGGTGAGTCTGGACGGCTGAGTGGAGCGTGCCTGCAGAACCGCTTTATGAGAGCACTGACACTCATCCACATCCACTGCCTCTATACTGGCCACCTCCGGCCTGTTAGACGACCTGCGGAGACAACGCACTTCACCTACTAGCAGTGCTGCGAAGGGTGCTTTGGAAATGTAACTGGTTACCCTATTTCAGTTACTTGAATAAAGTAACGTAACTGATTACATTTGATGACTTTACTAAATTCCTAACAAATGCTTTCAACTGTTAATCACAACATAAAAACATTTAAAGCAGGTAACCTTACAGTAGACTTTTGAAAGACTTCCTCACTTGAATTAAGATCATAAAACATTTAATTCTAAAGCACAGCCACCACAAAATCAGACTTTAGCACCTCTTTTTACTTTGAGATCATTCTGAGGTTAAATACGGATCATAAGATCTAGTTTAATAGCTTTGATACAGTTTTCGAAATAAATTATTTGCATAGATATGACAAGAAACACTGGCATCTAACAATGCCCTTAATCTTAGAAAATAAAGCATCTACATAAACCCAAATAGGAAATAAAACTGTTATCAAATAAGCATGTGTCCTAAACTCCTGAAACACTGGTGTCTCATATTTTAAAGCAATTTGGGAAAGAAATCAAATCATATCTGTATGCGTGTGAAAATGTTCAGATGTAACCCCTTCGTAATTGTTAACATTTTCATAAGTAACTGTAATTACACATTTTGTCTCAGTAACTGTAACTGATTACAGTAACATTTATTTTGTAGTTATGTTATGTAATTCCGTTACATGTAACTAGTAACTCCCCAACACAGTTTCCTATTGGTTTACAGTGCTCTGTGAAGTGACCTTGGGTTTTAGAAAGGCATGCAGCTCGACAGGATGTTACTGGGTTAAATATGCAATCAGGGCACACCAGTTGTACTTTCCTTGGAAACTTGCAAGCACAGTGAAACTTATGAACTGGTATTAATAATGACCTATATTAAAAAATGAACTGATGTGAATAAAGAGTGGGTGATGCAGCTGAGCAAAAATGGGTACAATAAAGTTGAAATGAAATGCAACTCTTGTAGTTTGATCAATAAAATAAATGTTCTAATCTACAAAGCATGCATTTACAAGACATTTAAAAAGTGGATCCCACTTTATATTAGGTGGCCTTAACTACTTACAACAAAAAATAAGTGCAATGTACTTATTGTGTTCATATATTGTGTTGCAAAACACTTCTGCTGCTGATGAGGTGGGATACGGGTGAGGTTAGGGACAGGTTTGGTGGTCTGGGTAGGTTTAAGGGTGGGTTAAGGTGTAGGAATGGGTCAACAGTAAAATTATAAATGTAATTACAGAAATTCATTACAGATGTAATCACATGCAGGTGTTTTTTACAATGTAAAAACATGTATGTACACAATAAGTGCATTGTATTAAATGATCAATTTAAATGTAAGTACTAGTTAAGGCCACCTAATATAAAGTGGGACCAAAAAGTGAGATCTGAAGTGCTACTGCGGACCAAACACCACAGCCTTCCTCATAACAGCACCACGTGCTTCAGCTTTCTGCATTCATCTTTACAGTTTTATTGCTACTTTATCAAAAATTCATAAGGTATCCACCATGTTCCTTTCGCTACTGTAGTTTGTGGTACTGTACTTTCTCATTTGACCTGTCACGGACAACATGTTTGATATTACAAAGCATCGTATTAACCAGGCAAGGTATATAAGGTGTGCTTTATTACATTCTGAATGTAGCAGTATTTTTTAATAACTCTGTAAGTATATGCTATATTCAGTGCACTTACCATCGATAACATCCTTCAGTTGCTTCCAGTGTAAAATTAACCTTCGTGCTTCTGGCAAGAGGTAATAAAACTTTAGGTATATTGAGTTTGGCCGCGTCTGTCAAACTGCAGATGAAGGTCAGAATAGCGAGCGCACGAGCGTTCACCATCTTCACTAAGATATGTCAAGTTAAGGTTATGAGATAATTTGCGAGGGTTTCTCCAGTAGCTTCATGCAGAAACTCAAGCTCCGGCCACATCCCTCAAAGCAAGCACTGAGCAGAAGTGTCAGATATGAGCAGTGTATCAGACTACAGCAGCACGCGCTGTGACCGGGAAGAGTGCTTTCATTGTTGCATCTTCATAAATTCAGCGCTTCAGATATTTAAACAAGAACAGGAACCGAGGATATTGAAAATGTAAGTCCGAAAAACAGGCAAAAACTTTAAGCTGAGCATGCAAAAAAAATTATATTTTCTGAACACACATAGTCGCATGGAAATATCCGCCGTGGGTTACTATTATTGAAGCGCCGTAATGCATGCTGGGACATGATCTCCGTCGTTGTGAAAAGAGTGACGAGTTTCCTTTTGTGTTGACACAGTGTTGGCTATAAAAAATCATTCACAAAATATAGACGTATTTTGAATGAATGAATGAGAGTTTCGGTCCCAGAATCAAATCACTGAGGGTGCTTCTAAAATTAGTGAGGCTGCTCTTCTAGAGTTTTTCTCAGTCGCTTCGGTAACTCTACATTTCTCAGATCAACTACTTGTTCAACCTCCACATTATCTAGTCACTTGTTGGCATCATGAACAAATTGCAAATGTTTTGGTACATTCATGCTCTTGATTATGTAAACCAACATTGATTGTGATTATGTAAACACTAGGCCAGGGCTAATTAAACATTAATGCCTTGGATTTTATGCGAGCAGCTATTGGTAGCCAGTGCAAATCGATAAACAGAGGTGTGACGTGCATTCTTTTCGGCTCGTTAAAAATTAATCCTGCTGCCGCGTTCTGGATTAATTGTAGAGGTTTGATAGAACTGGCTGGAAGACCTGCCAAGAGAGCATTGCAAGAGCTTGAACAAGGTGTTGTGAAGCATGTTCAGAAAGAAAGGACCTGATCGAGACATACTGAGACACATGTATACATATAGTCTCTTATAATCAATATCCCACATATAGTAGCCTAATGTGTAAATTTGTAAATTTTAGTGGTCACTGGGCCTCTACTCAGACAAGCAGACCCTTGTGGCCCTTTCAGCACTTCAGTTCAGAATCACATAATATGCATATGAACCATTTACAGCTAGAAAACCACATCAATGTTTTCATCTCTTGTGCTCAATTAACTTGTTCTTAAGGGACTACTTATTTCAGAATGAAATTAAACCGTTGGTTCATGTGCATTCAAGGTCATGGGGTTTCATGGGTTTGTTTCCCAGAGAATGCATGAAAGGATAAAATGTATATGTGACCCTGGAGCACAAAAGCAGTCTTAAGTCGCTGAGGTATATTTGTAGCAATAGCCAAAAATACACTGTATGGGTCAAAATTATCAATTTTTCTTTTTTGTCAAAAATCATAAGGATATTAAGTAAAGATCATGTTCCATGAAGATAGTTTGTCAAATTTCCTACTGTAAAAATATATTAGTAGCCTTTATTAGTAATATGCATTGCTAAGAACTTCATTTGGACAACTTTAAAGGTGATTTTCTCAGTATTTAGATTTTTTTGCACCCTCAGATTCCAGATTTTCAAATAGTTGTATCTCAGCCAAATATTGTCCTCTCCTAACAAACCATACATCAATGGAAAGCTTATTTATTCAGCAGATGTATAACAAAAATTGACCCTTATGACTGATGGTTTCGTGGTACAGGGTCACATAGAGCATATACCTTGAAATGCAATGCAAGTTGTCTTGGATAAAAACGGCTACCAAATGCGTAAGTAAAAACCTTTATTTCAGACAATGTCTATGTAAGCAAGAATTACAAAGTGGAAGTACTAACCACAGTACTAACATGATCCATCCACAGTTAATTTATTTGTAAAATAATTACTTTATACCCCATAATATGCACATATTCATGCAGAATGGCAACAAAATTGTAGCGTTTTGTTCTTTTTTTTAGAGTGAATTAGATGACAGCTCACTAGAAAAGAGAGCTCAACATCAATGTAAATCAAGAGAAACTAGTTTTTGAATTTAACATTTTTCAATGATTAAAATTGTACAACAGTCAGATACTTTTTGTTTTGAAGAGGTAAAAAAAAATTGCCTGTGTTGCGTAATGTATATCTAACCTATCTAAAATACAAAGGCAATACAACTCACTCCTCAAAGTTCACTTGAACACCTTCATCTACAAGCAGCTTCAGATAGAGCTGATTTTCACTTTAACTGGTACGATCCTCAGCGGGGACGTTTCACAAATACTCTGAAAGAATGGAAAGAGTGTCTCTCTAAAGGTGGTCTTGAATGTACGCAGTGGTGTGTTAGTTACAGGGTCAGAGAACGACACATTTCCACTGTCCCAGTCCAGATGAACTCTCATGCGCCGGAGCTTGTCTTTAACGGGAAAGCGAGCGGCGGGTTGTTCAGGAGACTGCGACAAGTACTCTTTCCCCGTGTACTGCACGTACCAGACACCTTCTTTGAAGAAAGCATCTCCTTTCCTTTGGTACGAGGCTGCGATTATTCCCACAGTCCAAGCTGAATTGTTCCCCACCTCCACGTCCCAGCAGTGTGTTCCTGATTTAAAGCCCTCCGAACCCAAAACACAGCGAAAGAAGTCGAATCTCTCTGGATTATCAGGAAGCGGTCGCCTGGTCTTGTTGTATGTCAGACTGGTCAGATCATCAGACAGGACGAGTTGTGGACTTGCAGTGTTTGGGTCCAGAACCACTGGAGCTGATGAGAGGAAACAATCAGCAGCTGCTCTTATTCAGATATTAACAGAAGACTCTTTCAAGAGTAGAGCCATAAAAAATACTTAATAATAATACTAATTAAATGAACTATACTGTTGAGATGTTATCAGAACTAGTATGATCCTCACTTACTACAACACCCTCAAATAATCTGCTTTTGTTTCTATGTTTTGTGGGAATCTCCACTATTCACAGCACAGATTTTGGTTCCACTTTATATTAAGTGGTTTTAAATACTATGTTACATGAAAAAATAAGTACAATGTAATTCAAATTATTGTGTTCAAATTGTTTTGCAAAACACGGTAACACTTTATTTTAAGGTGTCCTTTGTAGGGATTTCTAGTACATGAACGGACACTGCTATGCTCCTATCAGCCATCAGGAGGTTTGCATCCCAGCACATGACTCCAATATTCTGTTAAATGTATGAACCATTATAATTACAATTAATTATGCATAATTATATGCAAGTAACTCTAAGCCAAACCCTAACCCTAACCATATAGTAAATACATGTAGTTAATTAATATTACGCAGTGCTTAAATGTATAATTACACTGTAACAAGGACATCTTAAAATAAAGTGTAACCCAAAACACTTCTGCTGCTGTTGAGGTGGGATACGGGTGAGGTTAGGGACAGGTTTGGTGGTCTGGGTAGATTTAAGGGTGGGTTAAGGTGTAAGGGTAAGGGTCAACAGTATAATTATACATTTATTTATAGAAATTAGTTACAGATGTAATCACATGCAGGTAATTTAAAAAATATAAGTACATTGTAAAAACGTATGTATACACAATAGGTGCATTGTATCAAATGATTAATTTAAATGCAAGTACATAGTAGTTTAGTGACTCACTGTTTTGGACAATGTCTTGCATCTTCTTCCAGACTCTGAATGCCAGATTGCCCAAGTAATTCGGTACATCAATCAAAGCTCCACAGCACCTCTCTGGATCGGGCTGAGTGCCACGGGCTCTGGAATAACATGCGGGTGTCAGTACAGCAGTGAGTTTGGGCTCAAAATGGCCTCAGAATGCCATAACCAAAAACCCCTCTGGAGAACTTCTAGCTTCCTTTTAAAAAGGACAATTCTCTGAATGGAAGCCATAAGTTCCTGCAAAAACTCTCCAGACTCTCAGTGGTTCCTCAACCCTGTTGAAAAAAACAGCATATGCTGGTTAGGTATGTTTTGAAACATGGCAGCTGGTTTGAACTGGTTTAAGCTAGTCGTGCTGGACCTCAGCTCAGGACCAGCTTAAACTAGCCCAGGACCAGCTGAGGACCAGCTCAAAGCAGCTCAGGACCAGCTTAAACCAGCTCAGGACCAGATAAAACCAGCTTAAAACAGTTTAGGAACAGCTGAGGACCAGCTCAAACCAGGTCAGGACCGGCTAAGGACCAGCTTAAACCAGCTCAGGACCAGCTTATAACCAGCTCAGGATCAGCTCATAACCAGCTTATAACCAGCTCAGGACCTGCTTATAACCAACTCAGGATCAGCTCATAACCAGCTTATAACCAGCTCAGGTCCAGCTCATAACCAGCTTATAACCAGCTCAGGACCTGCTTATAACCAGCTCAGGACCATCTTAAACCAGCTCAAACCAGCTGCCATGCTTCAAAACAACTATAACCAACATATGCTGGGGGTTTTTTCAACAGGGAAGTAACCCCATAATAAGATAAGTTTTGAGGCACTTGAAATATAGTTCTTTGAGTACACAATAGGATATTTGAGACACCCTGAGAAGGTCCCTAGAGGTTCTCCAAAGGGTTCTTCAGAACTAACAGGGTGCTTTTTGTCTGCCATACAGTGTGGAGAGGAGAGACAGGGGCAGCTTGCTTACCTTTCCTTTGTGACATTAAAGTTCTGGGGAAAAAACAGTGTGGAAAGCACATTATTATCTCAATAAGTGTATGAATGAATGAGTCTCTCATACAGAGGGTGATTATCACCTTCAGAAACGAGATGTCATTGGCTTTCATTCTTTCCTCGATGTCTTTGATGGTGTGTGAAAGAGCTGAGATGTGTCTGTTCATCTCCTCCAGCTTCTCCTTCATCATCTGATTCTTCTTCTCCACTTCCTTTCTCAGTGCAGAGATCGTAGCTTGTTCTTCATCACTGAGAAACTGATGAAGCTTCTCAAACTCGTGTTGAACCTGACGCTCTGTGTGCTCAGCTTGAGTCTGAAATCACATCAAATTCGGTTCAATCAGCTCTGCATTAACACACAACAGATGACAGCATTTCCATGATATGCAAGTCAGCATTTAAATATATATATACTGTATATATATATATATATATATGTATACTTATTTTTCACTAGGGAGTGAAGTGTGCGAAAAGAAGTGTGCTTCACTGTATTGAATGTGCACTTAAAGGAACACTCCACTATTTTTGAAAATAGGCTCATTTTCCAACTCCCCTAGAGTTAAACAGTTGAGTTTTACCGTTTTCGAATCCATTCAGCCGATCTCCGGGTCTGGCAGTAGCACTTTTAGCTGTAGCTTAGCATAGATCATTAAATCTGATTAGACCATTAGCATCTTGCTCAAAAATGACCAAAGAGTTTCTATATTTTTCCTATTTAAAACTTGACTCTTCTGTAGTTACATCGTGTACCAAGACCGACGGAAAATGAAAAGTTGCGATTTTCTAGGCCGATATGGCTAGGAGCAAAACACACACAAAACACGGAACAGAGTCTGACATTACTCCCCATCGGGGGGAGGGGGGGCACCCTGGAGACTGGTGCCGGACTGGGACATGGGGAATGCCTCCAGGGCGGATCAGGCAGTCCAGGGTGCCATGGCGGCACAGGGAGCTCAGGGGCCATGGCGGAGCAGGCAGTCCAGGGTGCCATGGCGGAACAGGGAGCTCGGGGAGCCATGGCAGAGCAGGCAGCTCGGGGAGCCACGGCGGAGCAGGGAACTCAGAAGGCCATGGCTGGACGGCCTCCGTGGCCTTGGCCTCGCCACTCGTTCCAGCCACTATGGACCGACCCATACTACCCCCCCCCCAAAAAAAATCCTTGGGGAGAATATCGTCTTTAGAGCCCTCCCTGGGCTTGACTTGGGAACAGGAGCCCTCCGTGGGCTAAACTTGGGAACAGGAGCCCACCGTGGGCTAAATTCGGGGGCTGGAGCCGACACTGGAGCGAGCTCTGGGCCTGGAGCCGACTGACTGAGGAACCGCCGGCGGGCTTGACAGCAGAGATTCCGGCGGGCTTGAGCGAGCGGCGGCCCTTGAACTTGACTTTGGAGCGGCTGGAGGGCTGGTTCTGGCTCGGGCCCGGACACTCCCCAGACACCGGAAGATCCCTTCCCTCCAGCATAGTACCTTGGTGTCTGGGAGGTCCATGGGGCGATGGTAGTTGGCCCCGAGCCAGAACAGAGAATTGATGGTGGTGTCATCCAATGCCATCGCCGCGGCGAGCCCGCAAAATTCCCAGGCGTACTCGAAGAAGGGGAGATCTCGGCGGGCTAAGGCAGAGAACCGAGCGGCTATTTCCATCGCCGCGGGGAGAAATAAACGGGAAACAAAAAACTTTAAAAAAAACGGAAAACAAACAAGGGGAGAGGAGGCGAGAATACATTGGTCAGGTATTCTGTCACGATTCACTACGGTGCGGGAGCGCAGAGCGAGGAACGAGGAGACCAGGACTACATCAACATAGAAGATTTTAATGTCTTTAAGGGAACCAGGAAAAACACACGTAGCAGGAGAGGTTGACACATTCACAGACATTCAATACCTGACGCTGGAGACAAGGAAACACAGGGCTTAAGTACAGGGGAACTAATGGAACACACCTGGGAACAAATGATCATAATGACAGGAATGGGAAGCACCAAATAAGGGCAAAAGGAAACAGGAAGCAAAACACGGAACAGAGTCTGACAACTTTTAGGACTATGTTTCTTAAAACACTTAAGTACACTTTTGTATTAATGCCAATCTTAAAAAAAGAATCTTTACCTTTATGTGTTGAGCAGTTTTATTGTACTCTCCTCTAATCTCTTCCCTGTATTTAAGTTTTTCTCGTAAGGACTTCAGTGCTGTTTTAAGCTCCTCCTAGAATTTAAAAGATGGTTGAATTCTTCACAAATATGTGAAAATTAGTGGACTGTGAGGATATCTGAACATGTGATATACTCTTAAAAATAAAGGCGAAAGAAGGTTCTCCAGATTATAAAAAGGTAAGAAAGAGATGGTTCTTTAAAGAACCTTTGACTGAATGGTTCTTTGTGGAACCAAAAATGGTTCTTCTATGGCATCGCTGCGAATAACCTTTTAAGCACCTTTATTTTGAGTGTAGAGGCAATAGTGTTACTCAGTGAGAGAAATGGTGAAACCATTAGTGAATATTATTTATTGCTCCTTTCATATATGAAAAGAAGAAAATGTAGTCCTACCTTGTAAGATGGAACAACTTCATCGATAGGCTGAAATGTGTGATTAGCGTGTTTCCGTGAATCTCTGCACACTACGCACACAGGCTCTTTGTCCTTCAGACAGAAGAGCTTGAGTTTCTCTCTGTGAGAAATGCAGACGTCCTCAGACGAGCTCTCTCTTCTGTCCCTCAGGAACGACTCGCACAAGTTTTTCAAAGCAAGGTTATACGGTGGTTCCTGTTTTGAGGATCTTCTCCTGCAGACGGGACACTCCTGAGTGTTTTTGGTTTTCCAGAACTCTTGAAGACACGCTTTACAGACACTGTGACTACAGGACAGAAGCACAGGAGCCTTGAAGATTTCATAGCACACGGGACAGGACAGTTCCTCCACAGAGAGTGAATCCATTTCGGCTGTTTATAACGAGTTCAGACGCCCAACTGTACTTTCACTTTCTGAATGCTGGCTTCAAAAATATAAGAGAGAGAGATCAAAGCTCTGCAGAGAAAGCTCTGTTCTGAGTCCTTGGAGAAATACACTTTCTTATGAATGCTTTTTTGAAGTTTTTCCTCTTCATTTCCGCATGCTCTTGTCCAGGATTTGAGAAAACACTCGTTAGTGTGACATTATAAGACGGTCACTTCCTGGTACGTGTTCTCTGATGTACAGCTCAGGTGTGATTTATTACCATTTATGTCTCATTTTACTGCTATATTTAATCTTCTTGTTAAGGAAACCTGATGCAATGAATAAACAACTGAGACAGAAACACACACGCAATTCACACATTAAAGTAAATGATAAATAATATGATATATTTTATACCAAGTTAGGATTTCCACATAATTTGAGACTGTTGCCAAAACCTGTCCTCCACATTTATTTTTTAATTACATTTTTTGCACAGACACAAACCTTTGTTAAAGTCTTGATTACCAAAAAGCTTTTTTAACATTTTCAACATAACTGTCCAATCATTATTGGAAAGTTATAGTTTACTGAATATATGTTGTTATTAACTTTGGGAACTTGTAATAAATTGTGACCCTGGAGCACAAAACTCTTCAAAAAGTCTTAAGTCGCTGGGGTATATTTGTAGCAATAGCCAACAATACATTGTATGGGTCAAAATTATCCATTTTTCTTTTATGCCAGAAATTATTAGGATATTAAGTAAAGATCATGTTCCATTAAGATATTTTGTAAATCTCCTACCATAAATATATCAAAACTTAATTTTTGATTAGTAATATGCATTACTAAGAACTTCATTTGAACAACTTTAAAGGCAATTTTCTCAATATTTAGATTTTTTTGCACCCTCAGATTCCAGATTTTCAAATAGTTGTATCTCGGCCAAATATTGTCCTATCCTAACAAACCATATATCAATGGCTGAATGCTGGCTTCAAAAATATAAGAGAGAGAGATCAAAGCTCTGCAGAGAAAGCTCTGTTCTGAGTCCTTGGAGAAATACACTTTCTTATGAATGCTTTTTTGAAGTTTTTCCTCTTCATTTCCGCATGCTCTTGTCCAGGATTTGAGAAAACACTCGTTAGTGTGACATTATAAGACGGTCACTTCCTGGTACGTGTTCTCTGATGTACAGCTCAGGTGTGATTTATTACCATTTATGTCTCATTTTACTGCTATATTTAATCTTCTTGTTAAGGAAACCTGATGCAATGAATAAACAACTGAGACAGAAACACACACGCAATTCACACATTAAAGTAAATGATAAATAATATGATATATTTTATACCAAGTTAGGATTTCCACATAATTTGAGACTGTTGCCAAAACCTGTCCTCCACATTTATTTTTTAATTACATTTTTTGCACAGACACAAACCTTTGTTAAAGTCTTGATTACCAAAAAGCTTTTTTAACATTTTCAACATAACTGTCCAATCATTATTGGAAAGTTATAGTTTACTGAATATATGTTGTTATTAACTTTGGGAACTTGTAATAAATTGTGACCCTGGAGCACAAAACTCTTCAAAAAGTCTTAAGTCGCTGGGGTATATTTGTAGCAATAGCCAACAATACATTGTATGGGTCAAAATTATCCATTTTTCTTTTATGCCAGAAATTATTAGGATATTAAGTAAAGATCATGTTCCATTAAGATATTTTGTAAATCTCCTACCATAAATATATCAAAACTTAATTTTTGATTAGTAATATGCATTACTAAGAACTTCATTTGAACAACTTTAAAGGCAATTTTCTCAATATTTAGATTTTTTTGCACCCTCAGATTCCAGATTTTCAAATAGTTGTATCTCGGCCAAATATTGTCCTATCCTAACAAACCATATATCAATGGAAAGCTTATTTATTCAGCTTTCAGATGATGCATAAATCTCAATTTCAAAAAAATGACCCTTATGACTGGTTTTGTGGTCCGGGGTTACAATTGTGTATTATATAGCATATTAAATTGTATAGGCTATGTACAATTATAAAGCAAAATTTAAAAAGTGTTTAAAAAATGTTGAATTTAAATCAATCAATCAATAAATGAAGGAATGAACAATTAATGAAACAACTAAAAATTATCAAAATATGAAACTATTTTTAGCTAACAAGTTTGTTATTAAATAAATTGTATAAACTTGTTATCTCAGCCTACTAGATTATTTTTAAAAGTATTTTTAGAGATAGTTAAAAGGTTTAAAATTTAAGTGGCCAGGTATTCAATTATAGGTCCAAGATGAGCTGTGTCTATTGTGTAATGTATTGAGCATTTTTTTTTTCATATGCATTGTAAACTGCAGTGTGAATTTGTGAGAAACCAATTTATGATTATGGATTAAAGCTGATAACTGGATCAGACAGATGGTTTGATCTCTTTTGGCCCCCTTCACTCCAGCTTTCCAGTCTACCTTTTTAACAAGTTTTGTTTGAAAACTGTGAGGAGAACTGACCTGTGCTGTAAAGAGTGACACTTTAAAACCTGCCTTGTTTAAACACCACACCAGAGGGCAATAGAGGGACACTTCACCCAAAAATTTAAATGTACTCATCCTCAAATGATTCCAAACCTGTATGAGTTTCTTTCTTCTGTTGAACATAAAAGACATTTTGAAGAATGTTGGTAACCAAACAGTTGCATGTAGCCATCTATGAAAATCAATGCGACTCGTATGGTTTGAAAGCCTCATTAGTGCATCCCAAAGCAGAGTATAGAAATCAATGTGCCTCAGGACTTTAAGTGTAATGCCTGAATGCTGTAAAAATGAAACTGATTTGTTCTGGTTGTAAGGTCAGGCAAAGACACTGATGAAACTCATTAAGTAGAAAATGACCTGGAACATAAAATAGTTGATTACATTACAGTTTTTTTCAATTGTTTGCACGCAATTTTGAAAACCGGGTTCTTTTTTTCACAATATAAGCACAATTATCCAAACACCACACTCAATTTGCATAATTCCTAGATTGTTTGCAAAATGACACACTTCAGTCAAAACATACACACTTCAGTCAAAACATATACACATATTTGTGAAAATGCTATTAGTTTTCATTTAACCAACACAGTCCTCAATGATCAGACACTATTGCAGCCAGTTTCACACTGCTGTGATAAATAAAAAACACATTTGTACAAAAACTAATTTTAGGAAATAGCATGTGCTAGATTTTTGGCCACACATTGTTATGTAAGGGATAATTTAGATGAAAAAAAAAAAAAAAAAAAAAAAATAGTGACAAACCCACAACATTCTTCATGATTAGTTTGAGATATAGGGAGAATGTACACAAATTGGCCTACTATAAAATTACCAAGCACTGCACAACACTGATGCTGCAGACTGAATATTTCAAGTATTTATTTCAATACTTACAGTATTTCTTACCATAATCAGTTACAGTAATCAACCAACAATGAAACAAATAAAATCTGTAGACAAATAAAAATTACTGCATGAAGTACATACACTTTGACTCTGAAGAAAAACTACTGTAAAAGCAACAAGAATACTGGGATTTCTTGAGTCAAATTTGGTCCTCATCTTCTTGTTCGGGTTCTATCAACTCTTCAAGGCCTTCTCTACCTCTTCCTATACCTCCTTCTCCTCTTCCTCTACCTCCGTCATCTCCTCTTTGAGCTCCCCCTCTCATTCTCACTCTTCTTCTTCTTCTTCTTCTTCTTCTTCTTCTAGCTCCTTCCATTTTTGTTGAAGACAGGTGAACTCACCTGCTGCCTTTTATAGCACACCTGAGTGCTGCGTTTTCAAATTAGCACATGTGTGCTTCCACACCTGGTGGATGTGATTATCCAATTCGTTCATTAGTGTGGTCATTGGCAATCCGGGGCTTTGTAATGACAAGGAAGTAACCTCACAATCCTTATCTGTGTCTAAGGTGTGAAAATGTGTGTAGAGTTTTACAAATCACTGTGTGTAATGTTTTGCAAAAAGGGTGAAGCAGACATTGTGTGTAATGTTGTGCAAATCTGTGGAGGTGTTTTGCTCATTGGAGTAGAATTTTGCAAATTGTGTGGACATTTTTATTTTAGTGTGTAAACAATCGTAAAAAACTGTAATACAATACGTCTGCAAACAAATATTGAGTGTGCATGTGTGTGTGTGTGTGTGTGTGTGTGTGTGTGTGAGTGCGTGTGAGTGTGTGTGTGTGTGTGTGTGAGTGTGTGTGTGTGTGTGTGTGTGTGTGTGTGTGTGTGTGTGAGTGTGTGTGTGTATTAGCACCTTTGAGTTCCTGTTGTCGTCATTCAGTAGAAGAATGGGTTAAAAAAGTCATTTTCAATATTTTTTCCCCTATAGATTACTATCACAGAGTTCGACTCCTGATTGTGGCGATGTTCTCTCTTTATTCTCTGGACGTATTCCTGCACATGCAGGCAGAGTTACATATATTAGTCAAACTGTCATATTTCAGAAACTGACTTTTGCAAGACACAACAGGCCGATCTTTCATGGCTGCATACCACAGAAACCACATTCTAACTATTATTTCCTTCATCTTTCCCCCTACAGGTTAGGTGACAATATCCTGTACTCCTTCCAGAAAGATCTCCGCTTCTGCAGGATACACAGAAATATCTGTGTTTTCCCTAAAGCAACTGCATAAAGTGTCTCCCGTTTCATGAAGTCAACTACAGAGCAAAGATCCTCTTGATGAGGCTTGAATTATACGCCTGTGGTACTGGAGTGTTTTTATCCTTCTCTCTTGAGAGTATTTTTATCCGTCTCTCTTGAGATGTAGGACAACGTAACTGTAATTAGATTGTAAAATTAATTTAGTAAAATTAAGAAAAAATAAGATGATCACTAGAATGTTCTTAACACAAATTTACCATGTCTGTATGTTTGATTGTGTCTTTCAACCATGACTTTCACTCTCTACTCCATAATATTAAATATTAAATATAATATATCAAATATTATAATATTTATAAACCTTGAAAAAAATTGAAATAGAAACATAATATTTGTTGAAAATACATTTTCATATTTAACTGCTTTGAGTTTAATATAGTCACACAGATGCTGGAGTTTTATTGTATGCTTATAATGTGGCCCAACCATCATACAGCAATACTATCACAGAAATTGCTTGGATTGGATTTTTGGAATACTTTCCGTAATTTTCCATCATATCCTATATACTATATAGTATTTAGCAACACTAGAAAAATCTAGTCATTTTCGGCCATGTTTTCAATATTTAGATTTTAAATTATTTTTTTAATATTTTTAAACATTATTTTATTACTGTCAGATTGTGTTGACACATAACAGTTGATAGGCGTGCTATGTTAACAAGAGTGGAAAAATTCAGAAAAAAGCAGGCGGTTGCCATCAGTGTTGGGGAAAGTTATGTAATGCATTACAATACTGCGTTTTGGAACTAATGAAACTAATTGCGTTACTTAGTTACTATTTATGGAAAGTAATGCATTGCATTACTTTTGTGTTACTTTTTGTCACCTGAGCTGGGCTTCCTTATTTATTTTTTAATAACAAAAAACACAAAAGGTATATTTTTGGCAACTGTAAAGGCCCTTTCAAACCAAAAAGTGAAATTAATAAGCCTCAGGCTGAAAGAAGTGCCTCTGCCGCCGCACCTCACTCCTGATTTCTCGAAAATGAAAAAACAAAGTAACTGCCATTGCTTATTTGAAAAAAGTAACTCTAGATATTTTGTTGTACATTTAAAAGTAATGCGTTACTTTACTAGTTACTTGAAAAAAGTAATTTGATTACATAACTTGCGTTACTTGTATTGCCTTAACCCAAAGCGGGTGGTTACATCCAAATATAGATAAATATGTTGAACAGATTGTACATAAACTTTCATGTTTTCAGCTTTGCAGTCTGTTTTGTTCTGGGACTGAAAAACCAATATTGTGAAATAACAGCTTCCACAAAGCTAAGAAACCAGCAGGTGGAGCTGTGCTTCAGTAAAGCTGTAAAAATCAGCATGGCTTAGATTATTTACAAGATTAGTTTTCATGTCTGGGTCATTTATAGCAAATGTTGATCTGCAGGCTCTACAGAAGATCTGAAACATATACTGCTTCACCTGTGGAACGCCGCTTTATGATAAACGTGGATTTCATCCTCTGATCGTCTTGTACTTCACATACAACATCAAACCAAGTATCATCTTATCAAATGCTGCTAGTGCTTTTCTCAGAACTAGTTGTGCTTTTCCAGGCCATTTTTGCAGGGACTTTTAATGACCTGGTGTCAAGGTGACTGTTAGTGGATGTAAGAAGTCATGTTCACACAGGCGTCCTAACAGAATAACCACTAGTGTAGTTCACAGCCTTAACTATGAACTTATTCCAGTGACATTTGACAAGATTTTTGGCTTCATTTCAATATATATTGTATAATTATTTAAAACCCAACAGGGTCATTCTGTGTCAGCTTAACTGAGCTCAAATATTTGATTTTGCTAATATTTTTTTCTGAAGAAAGATAAACATGTATAGTGATGAAGGCCAAAATATTAAATGTCCTACACAATTGTTTTTGATAACAGGGTACATTTCTAGCATTACTTATTCTTTAGATATTCTGCTTTAAATACAGTAAGTGTCAGCTGCACACAAAGTGACCAACATTTGGTTTTCAAGCACTGAAAATAGGTAATATTCAACAATCTGAATATGGAGCCTCTTGAGATCCCCATATCTCTGGGACTGAACTTTGTAGGGCCTTGAAAATTAAGACTCCAAAAGAAACGTTTATTAAGAACTACAATATAAAATCATATTGCAATACCTTTAATACTTATAGGCAAGCAAACGATGGAAAAATCATATTTATGGCACTCATACAGGTATGTTCAATGCAGTTGTTTTGACAGAAGGAAATGAGATACATCTCTAGTTCAACATTATTTACTTTTCAGACATTCATTCCTCTTTAAAAGAAAAGAAGCATTACATTTGAGCCGGGGACGTTTATAAAATTTGGTTGATTTGATACTGAATGACCTAACATCTTTTTGCCAGATGTTTTTGCATGACATTTTTTGTTTCTTGAAAAGAAATCACAGATATTTTGTAATCTAATTCAGTGACATTCAGATATTTGTAAGTGTGATTTTTTGAGGCCACTGTAAGTCTTCAGAGGACATGGCATTGCAGGCTGGGAGGTTTGGCCGCTCAAACTGAGGTCAGATGTCAGTGCTGCTTCTTCAAAGGCCCACTTTTGGTTGAGGTGCAGGTAAAAATCTTATGAAAGGGGAGGGAGAAAGCATGAGATAAAAGGAGAGGAAAATGACGGATGAATGTGATGAATGTGATCATTGTTTCCCTGCGCTTTGCTGTTTCACATCATAACGCTCATGGAATGTAGCTGTTAGCTCATTCGCTCACACTGTGTGCTGATCTGAGAGCAGATCTCCATTCACTCAGATCAGCATCTGCCCTGTGCGCTGCTCTCACAACAGGTTTCTGTCGTTTCTGTTCAGGATCTGGACTGCAGAAGCTGATCTGAGTTCATCTTCACTGCTTCTGTTAGGCATGAGATTGCGCTCAAGCGCTGATAAGAAACCCGCGAGTCCCACATGCGTGTCTTTCACAGTCACCGGCCATGTGTCAACAATATAAGAGTCGTTTGACACTCATCTTTCTTATCTTGCACAGCAGAGACTTCTGAGATGTTGGTCTCAGTGTAGAAGGAAACTCAGCGACTGCTTCTCCTCAACTATTTGCAGTGTGTATGTGTGATACCTGAAGATATTTTCCTCCAAACAGATTATGGAATTTACAGGTAACCAGGTTGAGATTTATTGAAAATACTTTCTCCAATCCCAGTTTATGTGTAGAGAGTCTTCAAAACCTCAAAAAGTGTTCAAAACATTGTTCTGTTTGCCACTTAGCATTACCCCATATAATGAAAAATGTACATTTTATTATCTATTTCATTTCATTCATTTTATTTCATTTTAAAAACACAATTTTTACATACACTGCCATTCAAAAGTTTGGGGTCAGTGTGAGTTTGTGTGTGTGTGTGTGTTTGCTAACTAAATGCTGATAATAACAAGAAAAGAGCAGTAAATCAGCATATTAGAATGATTTCTGAAGGATCATGTGACACTGAAGACTGGAGTAATGATGCTGAAAATACAGCTTTACATCACAGGAATAAACTGAATAAAAAGTTTTTAAAAAGTTTAAATATAAAACACTTATTTACAATTTTTTAATTGCCAATATTTCACACACTGTAAAACCTAACAAGTCAAGTCAAGTCACCTTTATTTATATAACGCTTTTAACAATACAGATTGTGTCAAAGCAACTGTACAGCATTAATTAGGAAAATAGTGTGTCATTACAGTTTTTCTCAGTCGCTTTGGTACATTTCTCAGATCAGAATTGAAATTCTCAAAACTACCTGTTCAATCTTCACATCATTGTGTCACTTGTGCACATCAAAAAAGCAGTTTCTCATTTCTTTGAACAAGTTGCAAATGCTTTGGTACATCCATGCAAATGATTATGTACAATTCTCTGCTGTTTCCTACATTATCAATTGCTTATGTCATGTTGATCAAAATGTATTATAATGGGTCTCTGTTGAATAGTCTCACCCCCCACAACATTTAGGCATTAGTTCATAGCATAAGTCTTTACATGCAAAATGGTTGAACAAGTTGTCATAATATGTCAAGCATATTTCTATACATTTCCATTAGACTTTTTTCTAAATCTGTCCTGCATTGGTAAATTGCTCCCAGGTGAATCTTGATTTTCTCTAACGAAGGTGCATCTCATGAACCATCAACTGGCAAGTATATATATAGCCGGAGCACAACACAATGTTTCAATGTCTGACAATGGAAGGACAAGGAATTGGACGGGGTCAACAGCCAGAGAGAAGAAGAAGAGGAAGAGGAGTGAGGCTGCGTGGCGGAGGAGTTGGGAGGCAAAACAGAGGAAGAGGCAGAAGAGGCCGAGGACATATGCATGTTCCTGAAGAGATAAGAGCCACACTTGTAGACCACGTTCTCAATCATGGGCTTACAATGGCCGAGGCTGGTCGAAGGGAGCAGCCAAATGTTGGGAGAACAACCGTGTCTTCCATCATTCAGACTTTTCGTCGACAGAACAGGTATTTACAGTTTTTCTCAGTTGCTTTGGCTCAATTCTCGAATGAAACTTTTTTTTTTTTTTCCCGAAACAATAAGTTCAGATCTCTGAACAATTAGTTTCTTGTTCACATCAGATTGGAATTTCTTATTGATTTGAGCAAATTGCAAATGCTTTGGCACATGTGTGCAAACAGTAAGTACAATTGTCTGCAGTTTGCACAACAACTAATTGCATATGGCTTGTTGATCAAAACTGATGAGCCGATTCTCACTTAAACTGTCAAACTCTTCACAACTTCTCAATCATTTTTCATCGTGTAAGCCATCACATTCAAAACGATCCATTCAATTATGAAAAATTGGTATACACGCATGTATATTCCATAAATATCTGACATTGACATTGTTTGTAATGTCTGCTAAATTGGCAAATGACCTCTAATTGCAATACAATTTGAATCAACCATTCAACCATTTAACCAATCAAGTTTGGGAGCATATATATGTAGATTGCCCACAGCACAATCACTAAGAATGGAGGACTTCCACAACCCTGAACTGCAGCAACATGCTCGTGGAAGAGCAATTGGAAGACGTGTAAGAATACGTGGTGGTGGTGTTAGAGGAAGACATAATAGAGGAAGAGGTGGAAATAGAAGAGTCAGAGTCTCTGATGAAATCAGAGCCACACTTGTGGATCAGAAAAACTGTAACAGCAAATGTTCATTTTTGGGTGAACTATCCCTTTACAGTTTTTCTCAATTGCTTTGGCACATTTTTCGAAAGAAACTTAACATTCTCTAAACTGTGAGTGCAAATGTCACAACTGTTTGCTGGAACTTCAGAACTTTATTGCATGTCTGCAAAATGTAGTTACTCACCCAAAACATTTCATTCATGCTTCAAAACCTAGTTATCGTGTCAGTAATTTGGCCAAGGCCACCAAAATATAAAGTATTTTTGTCATCGTGTGA
>NW_015555815.1:267410-267989 GCF_001515605.1 Sinocyclocheilus anshuiensis
AATTCAGGGAGGCGAAGGCGCGCTCAGCGGCCTTCAAATCCTTCATTCCACGAAGGTCCAGGTCTGAGCCCGAACAACCCAGGGGTCATAGCCCATCTCGGTTTGAGGATCAGAGACGGGCACAGAAGGCTAGTTTCGCGGCTCATGCTCCTCCCCCGCCTGCGGGTAGGGGTAGGAAGAATCGCGAGTCAAAGGGAGGTAGGCAAAAGACCTAAGGGATGTGATCCAGACAAGGCGTCAGCGCTTTTGTCCGGATCAGAGTGATACTTCAGTATCTATTCATTTCCTTCGGGGGTCTTACATCTGCCCTTATCTTCACCTTCCTAATTCCCCTGTAACCACCATCTCTCCACCTGACCGAGGTTAGGTGGGAAATTTCCTGCATTATAGTCTTTGGTTGGTTCTATGGCTTCATAGTGACCAGCTTACTGATGGTCCGGACCAGAGGCTTCTTCGGTCGTTTCCTGAACGGGGCTCTGGCGCGGGAACCATGGTAGGTGAGTACGATCCATTTCTATATATATATATATACAGTATATACTGTATATATATATATATATATATATATATAGTATGTAT
>NW_015555815.1:268082-294953 GCF_001515605.1 Sinocyclocheilus anshuiensis
TCACCAGGATATCCCCTCTTGCTGAGGCATCGAGCGGGAAGTATAGGTGGCATTTGCGAGAACCTTCTTGTGTAATGCTGTCTCAGGCAGTGCTCCCCTCGCCTCAGAGGGCTGTATTTGAGCTTGCCTCTCCCGTTTTGGCTCAGTACTTCCGGGTATCTGTGAACAGATGCTTGGAAAACTCTTAAATCCATACTATGGTAAGTGCACACGTTAAACTTTGCGCACTTTCTAAAATCCACATAGTGGTAAGTGCACATGTTAAGCTTTGCGCACTTTCTAAAAATCCACATAGTGGTAAGTGTGCACGTTATGCTTTGCACACTTTTCTGAAATCCTGTATGGTAAGGGTTACGCGTTATTAGCCTCGTTCCCTTTGTCTGAGTTGGTTTAGACCTCGGTACCTTGGGCTCCATTCAACCAGTGTGTCATGAGCATGGTGCTTTCTTTCGAGCATTTAAATTTTCTCCCTTCTGAGGAGTTGGATTCCTCGCTCCGTGGGCTGTTCTCATGGTAGTGTTGAGCAGTGCACCCCTTTTATCAAAGGGTTACCTATGAGCACGCTACTCCTTTCTGAATTCGGAGTTCTCCTCTCACATGAGAAGTGGAGTTCTCTGTTTTCCCAGAGCACCTGGTACCAGCAGCATCAGGCGAACTAGGCCCTTCCTCTGCCTCTTTGATGCGCTGAGTTTTTTGGCTAGCTTGCAGTACTCTTACCCTTCTGATTTCTAACGATCGTGCTGTAGGTTGAGCCCCCCCTCTCGTTGAGAGCTGGGTGTTGTGCTCCCTCAGCTAAGTAAATTACTGCTAGCCGTTCCAGCATTGAAACATGCTGTTGGTTGAGCCCCCTTCTCGATTGAGAACTGGGTTTGTTGCTCCCTCAGCTAAGTAAATTACTGCTAGCTGTTCCAGCACTGGAACATGCTGCAGGTCAAACCCCCCTCTCGATTGAGAGCTGGGTGTTTGCTCCCTCAGCTAGAGATTACCTACTTTAACAGGGTGTTGCTACTAGGGGTATGTTGAGACAGTTCCTTCAGCATATGCAGAGCATGCTGTAGTCCCTGTGTGACAGGCCAAGACGTAGTATGATTCTAGGCTCTTGGTCGTATTCCCTTAAAGGAATCTATCCTGATTCCAAGCCTTGAGTTCTACCCCGGGCCCATGAGTTCTGGCCCTAACAGGTACGTTTTTGGGGTATGTAGCCTGGGCCTTTGGCCGTGGGGAATAATGTCACTGACAGCCGTCTAACGTCCCAGGGGCCACTCCCTGGAGTTGGTACTTAGTGCTCGCCATGGTTCTGGCTTGCACTCCCCTCAGCATGGTGGCGTGGGTATACCGTTCCCCATAGCGACCCCTAGAGGACGCAGTTTGAAGTTCCCATGAAAGGGAACGTCTCAGGTTACGTATGTAACCATGGTTCCCTGAGTAGGGAACGAGACACTGCGTCCTCTAGGTTTCTTGCCATGCTTCGGACGCAAGCTTCAGACGAAGAAGAGGATGATGTGTTCTCATGCCTATTTATACTGTAGTCGCACCGGTAGTGACGTCATGGCTGTCGCCAGCCAACGTGTTGTTGGTGTTTTTTCAATGTATGCTTCAGACACGGGTCACGACGAGGCGTTCCCCATAGCGACCCCTAGAGGACGCAGTGTCTCGTTCCCTACTCAGGGAACCATGGTTACATACATAACCTGAGACATTTGTTACCTGAATTCAAACTGACTGAGTGGAATAAACTCTAATATTTGACTAAGCTAACACTAAAAAATTAAGTTAATTTAACTCAATGTATATGAGTTTATAGTACTCATATTTATGGGTTTTAAAACTTGAATGGTTTAAGGCAACCAGTTTCTTCAAACAGTTTGAGTTACCGTAACTTGTCGGGTTTTACAGTGCAGTATTATATTTGATTATATATATATATATGGTATATATCAAGGCTGTATCTATTTGATCAAAAATACAGATAAAATAATTTTGTTAAATATTATTGCTATTTTAAATAACAGTTTTCTGTTTTAATATACTTTAAAATATTATTTATTCCTGAGAAGTAAAGCTGAATTTTCAGCATCATTACTCCAGTCTTCAGTGTCACATGATCCTTCAGAAATTATTTTGAATAAATGTTAATTTTATTATTTTTAACTTGTTATTTTTAACTTTTTATTGATCAAAGAAAAAAGTATCACGGGTTCCAAAAAAATATTAAGCAGCACAAGAGTTTCAACACTGATAATAAATCAGCATATTAGAATGATTTCTGAAGATCATGTGACACTGAAGACTGGAGTAATGATGACACTGAAGACTGGAATAATGGCAGATGAAAATTTAGCGCTGCGTCACAGAATTTTTTTTTTTTTTTTAAGTATATTAAAATAGGAAACCAATATTAGAAATTGCAATAACATTTAACAGTATTACTGTTTTTTTTTGTCTGTATTTGTCATCAATTAAATACAGCCTTGATGAGCATAAGAAACTCCATTAAAAACATAAAAAATCGTACCGATCCCAAACTTTGCTCTCTCCAGCTAATATAGACCGAACAAAGGCAGAAAGGTGTGCTGGGAAACCTGTTTGATGCCCTCATTATGGTGCAATACCATTTGGTGCCGCTATTGGCACAGAAATTACACACTGCAATTTGAAGAAGCTGCCATCAAGAGATTTTGTCGGCAATCCTTCACATTATGACATTTCCTGCTGATAATTGTTTACACAACTGCAAGCAAGTGCAGAGAGACTGTAAAATGCATGGAAAAATCTTAAAGACACAAGTTTCATCCTGGTAAATGACACATCCATAAACATGCATTTAGAGACCAGGCTTTGCTCAGTGGTGATTTTTGCGAGGGAATTTCCTCTCCTTTTAATTTCGAAACCTCAATAGAGACGCTTAATTTTGGTCAAGTCTTTCATGTGAGTTTACTCTGCGGTGTTTCAGGTGTGAAGGCTCATTACTCGTCACATTTGGTCCCAGGCATTTCAACAAAACTACTTGAAGATGGGAATTTCTTGGAGCATGACAAGCCAACTGATACCTAAAGACACTCAAGAAAGTGATACTTGAGTTAGGATTTTGATAAATATTCTGATGACACGGTATTTACAAGACAAATTCCTCAATGAATGCATGTAAATGCAGAAGAGAGAGACAGAACAAACACACATTATGAAATGTCCTACACTGAAAAACACAAAACAACCATGTCATTTTAAGTGCATTTTTATATTAGTCTAATCATGGTTTTCAGTTTAAACATGTTTTGTTTAGTTTGTCTAAAAGCAAATAACACTCCCCATAGAAAAAAATGTAAAATAAACTATTTCTGTTTAAGTAGCTATATATAATAGAAAATATGAGGTATATTTTAAAAATACATCACAATAAACATTAAGGCCTTCTTTATTTATAGTAAGTAAACTAAATTGAACATTGACTAACAAAATGACACTAGTTGAGTCTTGGTGTCAGAAAGTCTCCAAAACTATGATTAGTCCACATATAATCACATCTTGTTTGGGAGGTTTGCCATAAAAATCGTTGGTGTCTTCAAACTACAAATTCACAGATTGTTGAATGTTAATGGAACATTTATTGGGACTGTTTAACTTTATAATCAGATGCGACCAAAACATCGTTTTCAGAAACAAACACCAGAGGCGGGATTAAAGTTATTGTCTGCTCAAAATATCAGTTGAATGTGAATGCATTCATATCCGCAACATGAATTCTTCAGGATCAGTTCTTCTTCTCCATATTGGATGATCAGCGCCAGGCTTCACTGCGGGATAATGGCTACCTGCAGGGCCATGTTTTTCTCCTTTGCCTCATTGAGCAGAATATGGGCTTCCTTTATGGGCGATCTCCAAACTTGTCTCCACAGGACCAAAGAACTCAAACACTATAAAACAAGCATGGCAAGAAGCATGCAACTACTGAGACATTCAAACCGAGTAACATGGCTAACTGCGTAATCCATGACGTCATCTAAACATGACACGAACCAAGCGGGTTTTTACTCATGACATGAAACAGAGAGAGAGATGAGACTCGAAGACAATAGTGCTATACTGAATACTGTTGGTATATTCTAATTTTATGGTATTAGACGTGATCTGAAGCTTAAAATGGCCCCCAAAAAAAACTTCCAACAACAGATGCTAGTGTCAAAATTGCAGGATCTTCATCTTGCCATTTCTCTTTATTCCACTGGAAGCTCAATGAGAGAGAGAGAATCTCTTTCTTTCTCATGTGAGGGAATGAGATCGCATTAGGGTGAAAAGAAACTCCTGTGATCAAGTTACAAACTGAATATGCGATCATGCAAACATGACAGACGTGAAATTCAGTCACAGCTGCAGGTTTTGCTTAAAAACATAAAAGATATGCATGTAGAAAGAAGTGGATTAGTCCTTGATAACAGCCAAATAAACATGCAATGTGAAATCAATCATGCATTCATCACACCCATAAGGCAAGAGCTAGAACAAAGAAAACACTGCCATCTATCTAGTGTGAGAAATTAGACTTGTTGTGCTTTGTCCAAATGTTTAAAAGAAAAAAAGTATATATATTGACAGAAGGATGAGTACATGAATATGAGTTTATATGATAAAATTATCGGCAATTATGATTTAATTATTTCATGACTGTTTATGTATCAGCAAAACTATTCAATGTAACTGGTGCATAGATATGTATTCAGCAAAAATGAATGCTCTTCATTAAAGATTTTAATTATACAGCACAGTTGTTTGTGAGATAGGAGCGAGGCTGTAAAATGAGCAGTGACAGTGGAAGTACATGCCGGTTCACATAGTTCCTGCCTGCGTTGGGCTCAAAGCCTCCAGGGACTCAGGCAATTTTTCACATAATTACAGCAAACCTGCCTGACGAGCTCTCTGAGCTCAAATACACCACTTTGAGTTTCCCTCAACTGTATGAGAGAGAACCAACTCAAGACTGAGTTTATGAATAGTTAGCTTACTGTCTCTGACTACAGTAGCATATTATTATAATATCATTATTTTAACTTTAAAGTAACATAGTATTACCATGCTTTTCATAGTGTACCATTTAAATAGGGTAAACATCCAGTACTATCAGATAGTCAAAGTCAGGTCAAGTCACCTTTATTTATATAGCGCTTTATACAATACAGATTGTTAAACAGGAAAATAGTGTGTCAACAATGCAAACAATATTGAGTTCTGAAATAAAGTTTTTCAGTTAAATTTAGTTCATCATTGATTCAGTGATGTCTTCGTCCAGCTCAGTTCAGTTCACTTCAAATAGTATCTGTGCAATCAAGCCGACACTATTGCCAAATATTAAGTGTACCCAACTAAGCAAGGCAAAGGCGACAGTGGAAAGGAACCAAAACTCCATTGGTGACAGAAATGGAGAAAAAACCTTGTATAAAAACCTTATAATGTGATAAGAGCTCGCTCAAATACTGAGGAGCTGAACCATTCTGGGCTTTATAAGTAATTAGCAAGATTTTAAAATGTATACGATGTTTAATAGGGAGCCAGTGCAGTGTTGACAGAACCGGGCTAATATGGTCATACTTTCTGGTTCATACCAGCTGGAGTGTGTTTATTAAGCACCCAGAGCAACCACTCAATAAAGAATTACAATAATCTAACCTTGAGGTCATGAACACATGAATTAACATTTTTGAGAGCATATGTTGTAATATTTTTAAGATGGAAAAATTAGGCTTTACAAATGTTATAAAAATGGCTTTCAAATGAAAGATTGCACATCAAATAGCACACCTAGGTTCCCACCTAATGATGATTACTGGACAGAGCAGCCATCAAGTGTAACACAGTGTTCTACGTTATTATATGTGGAGGTGTTTGGTCTAATAATTAACACCTCTGGTTTTTTTTGGTTCAGCAATTTTTAGTTTAGCAATAGGAAATTACTAGTCATCCAGTTTTTTTTATCAACTATGCATTCTGTTAATTTTGCAAATTGTTATGGTATGTTTTGTCAGGCCACAAAGAAATATAGAGCTGAGTATCATCAGCATGACAGTGTAATCTAACACCATGTTTCCTGATGATATCTCCCAAGGGTAAGTGTGATAAGCAGCGGTCCTAGTACTGAGCCTTGTGGAACTCCATACTGCACTTGTGATCGATATTATACATTATCATTCACTGCTATGAATTAATGACGGTCACATAAGTATGATTTGAACCATGCCAATGCACTTCCTCTAATGCCAACATAATTTTCTAGTCTATTCAAAATAATGTTGTGGTCGATTGTGTCAAATGCGGTAAGAGATCCAGTAGCACTAATAGAGAGATACAACTGCGATCGGATGATAAGAGCAGGTCATTTGTAACTCTGATGAGAGCAGTCTCAGTATTATGATATGGTCTATGATACAGTCTAGGCATGGGTCGGTATGAGATTTTGACGGTATGATAACCTTAAGCAGAAATATCACGGTTTATCGGTATCACGGTATTGTTGTTACAGCTCTAAAATGTGTTAATTTTAAATGTCTGGGTAAAAAAAAAAAACTGAACACAATATATTTTGAGCAACATACAGAATATTTGGAGCAGTAGTATTTGTTTATTTTTTCTTTGATTTGTTTCTGAAGTTATATAATTTCATATACATCATTTGATTTAATAATAACCCAATTTGAAGCAAAAACAGAATGTTCTGACTAGCTTTGTGAAATTATACTACATGCCTGAACGAAACAAACAGCAGAAGCTCTGAATGAGATGCAGATTCACTCTCTGACAACAGGAGGCGCTTCAGGAACACCAGATACGGCGTTTCCTTGGTTACTGCTGTAAACAAAGCAGAGCTGCGCTGAAACACTGCTTTAATGTGAATTATACGAGATAAAAAGAAAATACCATCTAAACGTTTCTGAAGACAGTCCGTTCCCCTCAGAAGCACATTCATATAAACCCCCAAATCAATATTTAGGATTTTCTTTAAATAGTTCGTGTATCATGAACAGTGAGTGAGTGATCTGCCTGCTACAGTATTTTTCTCTGTGCGTCCGTCTTCAGCGTCTCTGGCCTGTGTTAACGGGTGTTTACAGAATTAATATTTTCACATAAATGACATTTGGAAAATGATATGCATTGCAATGCAGTTTGTGCAAGTCCAGAACAGAGATCGGCTGCAATAAAACAATAAACGGCCGGTTGCCGATCGCGTAAGTTCCAGAGGAAGCTCCTTCGGCCGTCACACACACACGTGACTGACCGCTCGCTGGCACCAACAGGAGGAGAAGGGTCGTGTTACTCTCTACACTGCACTCAACCTGAGGGATTCCTACACTTTCCGTCTTTGAGGAGACATGAAAAACAGGCATACCGCAGGAACGATATAACTGGAAATATTAGCGGTTTTGAGACCGTGACATTTTCAAATCGTGGTATACCTTGAAACCGGTAATCGGCCCATGCCTAATACAGTCCTGACTGGAAATCCTCAAAGATACCATTTCTGTCTAAGAAGGAACGTAGTTGTGAGGAAAAAATAAAAAAGGAAAAAAGGCAGTAGCCTTTTCAAGTATTTTTGGCAGAAAAGGGAGATTTGAGATCAGTCTGTTTTTAACCAATTTTCTAGGATCAAGTTGTGTTTTTTTTTAATGAGAGGCTTAATAACAGTGAGCTTGAAAGTTTTTGGGGCATATCCTAATGACAATGACAACTCAGTAATGTTCAGAATAGAACCTACGGAAGCACCGCTTTTATTAGCTTAGATGGAATAGGGTCTAGCATACTGTAACGATCAGTCCACTGAAGGCGAGTTGAAGATGAACCCAAGTGCAGCTTTATTTACAAAGTGATCCAGAATCCAAACAATAAACACAGACTTGACATGACTTGACTTGACTTGACTTGAACAGACTAGACTAGACTTGACTTGACTTAAACACTAACCGACAGCAGGACAAATACATTCAATACACGACCAGGAACAAAGGCAACGACATGGCTACTTATAGCAAACAAGGAGGGTCACATGACATGAACAAACCAATGTGAAACAAGACACATGACCTGGACAACCAATCAGAACATGACACAATGAACAGAGGAACCAATAGCATGAAGACAAGAGGGCAAGGGAAGCATGACACTAACAGCATGAAACAATTACAAAATAAAAGACATAAAAACATGACCATGACAAAACCCAAAACAGACCTTACACATACATGTTGTTGGTTTAGATGATTTAACAAGTTTATACAATTCTTCCTCTCCTATAGTAGAGAATGAGTGGAATTGTACCTCAGGGGATCTATAGTGCACTATCTGATGTGATACTGTAGCTGACGGCTGCATGGTTACAATTTTATCTCTAATAGTATCGACCTTCGAAGTAAAGTAGTTCATAAAGTTATTACTGCTGTGCTGTTGGGGAATGTCTGTGCCTGTTGATGCTTTGTTTTTCATTAATTTAGCCACTTTACTGACTAAATACCTGGGGTTATGTTTGTTTTCTTCTAAAAGAGACAAAAAGTAAGCATTTCTAGCAGTTTTTAAGGCTTTTCTGTAGGTAGAAGTACATTCCCTCCATGCAATACGAAATACCTCTAGTTTTGTTTTCTTCCAGCTGCTCTCCATTTTCCGGCCTGCTCTCTTTAGGGCGCGAATGTGCTCGTTATACCAATCAGACTATCTTCTTTAAGCGTAAAGGAGCAACATTGTCTAAAGTGCTGTAAAGAAGGAAGTCCATAGTTTCTGTTACAACATCAAGTTGTTCTGAGCTATTGGATATGCTAAGAAATTAAGACAGGTTAGGAAGATTAATTACAAAGCAGTCTTTTGTGGTAGAAGTCATGGTTCTACCTTATTTGTAACAAGGAGTTGAATTTACAGCTTTAGCTATATGGAGTACACATGAGACTAAATAATGATCTGAGATATTATCTCTCTGCTGCAGGATTTCAACACCATTGACATCAATTCATATAATCAAATGTGATAATATTAAATATAAAGTATGATTACGACGTGTTGTCTAACCCCAATGGAGTTCAGAATGTCTATGAATGCTGATCCCAATGCATCTTTTTCATTATCTACATGGATATTAAAATCACCAACAATTAAAACTTTATCTGCAGCCAGCACTAACTCAGATAGAAAATCAGCAAATTCTTTATTAAAGTCTGTATGGTGCCCTGGTGGCCTGTATACAGTAGCCAGTACAAACATCACAGGGTATTTATTATTAACACTTAATACTCTAGATAATGTTATATAAAACGCAATTACTTCAAACGAATTATACTTGAAACCAGACCTCTGAGAAATACTACTACTAAATATTACTATAAACTGTAGCAACACCTCCCCCTTTACATTGTTTATAGTGCGGCTCATGTTTATAACAGTAATCTTGGGGGGTAGACTCATACAAAATAATGTAATCATCAGATTTTAGGCAGGTTTCTGTCAAAAAGAGCACATCTAGGTTTTGATCTGTGATCATATAATTTACAAAAAGTGCTTTCGTAGAAAGGGATCTTATATTCATTAAGCCAAGCTTTATCACGTGTTTATCTGTATATTTGTTTCTTATTTGTTGAACATCAAATAAATTGTTACCCTTAAATTGATTTGGATGTTTTGTGTATTTGCTAGTTCGAGGAACAGACACAGTCTCTATAGTGTGATATCTAGGTGAGTCTCTATGTGGTTTAGTGATCTCTGACTGGCGAAGCCGAACATCATTAGCGCCGGTGTGAATAACAATCTTACTGAATTTACATTTAGCATTAGCCAGCACTTTCAAATTTGCCAAGATGTCAGACGCTCTGGCTCCCGGTAAACATTGGACTATGGTGGCTGGTGTCTCTATTTTCACATTTTTCCAAAAGGTACCATTAGTTGATAATTAGTTCATAAGTCCCATTAGTTAATAATACATTAATTAACATTAACAAAGCATTATAAATACATGTGTTACAGCATTTATTTATAAAAATACAACCATTCATTGCTAGTTCATTTTGGCTCAGGTCCATTAAATAATACTTACAGATACTGTACAACTACTGATGGTAATAATATTAAGATTAATAAATGCTTTAGAAGTATGTTTTATTGTTAGCTCATATTAACTAATGCAGTTAATGTTAACACATGGAACCTTATTGTAAAGTGCTACCGAAAAAATACTTTGGATAAAAGCATCTGCCACACAGATAAAATGTGATTGTTTCTTCAAACAAGATCTGTCAAATCATACTGCCTGTTGTTACTTTCTGAATTAAAATTATAATTTTTTTTTAGGCCCACTTTACACTTGGCTGTTTCGCTCTTGACTGTGTCTGACAATGATGTGCTGTGATTGGATTATTCAAACCACATTCACATAATCAAAGTTAGATTTTTACAGCATCCAACACAGATTTAAATATCTAATTCTTTTCTGTATATCACTACGCTATATCACTATGTGAGCTGACACACGTTTGGAGCAAAGAATTAGAATTGTGAGAGAATTACGCATTTATTCTGCAACAGCTGGGGATGGAGTGAGACAATGACTTCTGGATACCAGCCAATCAGCAACCTGAAGACATTAAAGGGGTCATATGATGCGATTTCAAGTTTTCCTTTCTCTTTGGAGTGTTACAAAATGACTGCTATACGTGTCTATGAGTTCCTGGACGCCACATCTGTTAAACTGCCAGTGGATGGAGTCAACAGCCATTAACATATAATAAATGTGCTGCAAGCCATTTTGAATAAAAACCTTCAATGCACAATACACTGGCAACACATCGCCTTGAAAACTTGAGCGCCTTCAATTGCAGAGATGAGACAACTTGCAGTTGGTTTGCTTTTTACAAGCTATTCTAAAAATAAATAGCATTATAATTGTAGTGTGAATGGGTTAATGGCCTGAATCCAAAAGCTGTCTATACGTGCTGTGCTTTTATTGTGTGCAAACTTGTTTCTCTTTCAGGATTCTGAAGGACTGTCACCTGCAGCAAGACTTCACCTGTTCGGTCCCAATAAGAAAACTTCACTTCACCTGGAAAATATTCTCAGGCTTCTTCTTGCAAAAGATTTAGATCGTCTTGCCAATTTAGGCCTAGACATCAAAAATGATTTGTCCTAACAAGTATGATTTGCACTGAAAGCATCTCAGTCTTGGCCAAACATATCTCTGAAAACAAAAACGGTCTTTCAGGACAGCTAACAAGGGTCATATTTGTTAATGAGAGCTGCAGTTGTTATATTGGGAGTGATTATCTGACAGGCTTCAAAGCTGCAGATGATAGAGGCGTGAAGCAACCTGTTCATTTCACTCAGATCAATCAACGAAACACATTCACCATTTAAAGGTGGGGTAAGCGATTTTTCAAAAACGCTTTAGAAAACTGATTCGGGCCGACTAGCAAAACAAACTTGTAGCCAATCAGCAGTAAGGGGCGTGTCTACTCATGATGTGGAGGAGAGAGCGTTCAGTGCACGGGACGGACATTAGCGAGCCGAGCGACAGAAAGATAGAGATGGCGGATAAAAAACAAAAGAGGAAAACATCTGCGGAACAAAAGAAGGCTTACGGCAAGAAGTAGGGCCTGTGTAAATATCGGATCAGCTTTCCAGCGCTGGAGAGAAGGAGCGGAAGGCCTGCGATCAGACGCCGAGTTGCTTTGTCTCTTCTCCATAGGTGAGTAACACCGTGTCTGCAACACAACAGCTAAAGTCTGTCTAGTACACTGGATGCGACAAAGCGACCGTTGAAAATCATTTGAAATTTGGTAGACAGCATCAGTGATTATAATGAGTTCTATAGTATTTTGTTGCGCCGCGCCACTCGCGTCCGGTGTAGACACGGTGTAACATTGGTTTTGCTTTGTTTCACAGAACTAATCGTTGCCTGGGTTGCGTACGTATGTGTGGGGAAGAGCTATCAAAATAGGGGTGAGACCCATTTGGGGTAGGGGCATGTTTGTTTTGGTGATTTCACAGAAATCGCTTACCCCACCTTTAATGAAGCATTTGGAAAGTATATTTACAGGTTACTTTTCTCAGCATCTGCTGTAAAACAGTGGACGTGTAGAAAAATTGTCATTGTCAGAGCAAACTCATGTCAGAGAAGATTTCTCAGGATTTTCTCAGGATGTTTTAATCTTACAAAGTAATTTTGTATATAACATAACAAAAATGCTGTTGGACTTATACTTGAACTGTTACTGCCCAGGAAGAAACAATACAGTTCACTGAAAAACACTGACTTTTTGCGATCCCAATACATGACGCCAATAGCACGTTGTCACACTATGTGGGGTAAGTTGTCACAATGGAACCTGGCATTAAACAGCCCTATTTAGGGTTAGCAAAATAAAAAAAAATCTAAAACAATTATGAAACATTACAAAATTCATAAAACATTCAATTGTAAACAGCAACATGAAAAATATTAGAACATTATTTTGGCCAACAAATATTATAAATAATAAAATGTATGAATTTAATTAATTTACATAAAAAATATAAGACAACTTTGTCCTGAGAAAAAGTTTAAATCTATCTTCATCATATAGTTGACACGTGTGTGAGGGGAATGCCAGTGATTTTATAGTTTTGTTTTAATTCAGATGACAGAATTCAATTTTTTTCAATATTGATTCACTAATTTAAGACTGAATTTGGAGTTCAGTGTTTAAGAAAAAACATTAAAAGCCACTGAAAACGCACATTTCAGGAGCTGACTCTAAACTTCCCCTCCCTATTTTTCCTGGTTAAGATATTTTATAATTATATATAATATCAATGTATTTGAAACCTACACTATTGTAAGCACAAGCACAGTGCATTTCAAAATAAAACAAATAGTAGTGTATTGAGGCAAAAACTGTAATTAATATAGTTAATAGTGAGAATTGGACCTTAAAATAAAGTGTGACTGAAAATACATATTCTTTAAATTGCGAAATATATAAGGAAGTAAATATGTTTCCAACATTAAAATACATTTTAGATATAAATGTTTTAAAGTAACAATATTGTTAGGAGCATGAACTTTTGTATTGTCTTTTTCTGTTACGTCTGCCTGTTCCTGTTTTTCCTTATATGGTTTTGTTCCTGTTTGATTTAGCTCTTTAGTTAATTTGCTCGGTAGCCATTATTAGTTCTGTCAGGACCACTATCGTCAAAGATGATTGACAATTAGCATACAGTTTGGATTGGCGGTATGGTTCTGTTCTGGGCAAGAACTCCCTGCACATCCATGGTCTTCTTCGCCTTCATTGGAGAGACTGTAACAGAATAACTGACCAGAAAGATGAAGCTTGAATTGGCCTCAATTAACGTAGCCCTAAAGAGCAGTGTTCCTAGCCCTTCAGAGGCTACTATTTTTATTTTTCAAGACAGACGTGACCTGGAGGAGTATGTGCTGGAGTTTTTGGACTATTGCCATCTCACCACATGTGATCACCTCACCTTAATGGAGGGATTCTGGTGCGGGCTGGAAGACGAAATCCGCGTCGTCATGCCTCGAGCTGATCCGTGCTGGTCGCTGAGGAACTACATCCACTTTGCGCGGTGGATCGCCGGATCAGCATTCACCATGGACGAAGCGGAGCCCAGCCTGAGGTCATCACATGTGAGTGCTGACAACCCAGAGTCCAGTCAACCACAACCCCGTGACACGGAGCTGTCCGAGCCCACCGCAGATGGAGAGCCAAAGCCTGCCACAGTTGTTGAACCTTTTCCATCAGGAGCGACAGAGCTGACGATCGCCCCGGAGCCTTTGCCTCAAGTGTCTGACCAGGTGCGAGAGCCGACAGCACAAGCGACGGTGGATACAGCTGTGGAGATCGCCGGGGCTAAGGAAAGCCCCGCCCATTGCGCCACCACTAAGGGTGAACAAGAACTGGACTTGGGAGATTTAATAGACTGGAATGCAGAGTTACTAATATGTCTATCATCTGTGCTATCATTCTGGCAAGAAATCCCACCCAACCTCCCTCTCCCGCCTCCTCTCATAGATCTGTTCCCTTCATCAAAGCTCATTCTGCTGGATCCTATCAGCCCCTCTGCTCACCCTCAGCCCACCATCTGTGGCGTGGGCTCGCCGCGGGTCTGCCCATCTCCAGCTCCATTGACATTAAGTCTGGAGGATCCCTCGACTCCGCCTCTAGCCCCCGAGGCCCAGGCTCCACCTCAGTCCTGCGACCCAGCAGCTCCACCATGGCTTCCAGCTCCCTCGTCTCCACCGGAGCCCATCAGTCCACAAGCTCCACCGGGCTCCCTCGTCCCTCCGGCTCCGCCTTGGTCAGTCGTCCCCCTACCTTCACCTCGGGATTGCACTCCTCCGGCTGCGCCTCGTCCCTTCGTCCCTCCGGCTCCGTTGAACTCCTCCTTCCCTTCAGCTCCACCTCAGCCCTCTGTCGCTCTGGCTCCGCCGCGGCCTTCCGGATCTCCGCCTATGCGTCAGTCGTCGAAGTCACCTGCTCCACCTTCGCCCTCCAGATCCTCGGCTTCGCCCTGGCTCGTCGGCTCTCCATCTCCACCTTGGGTTCCACCACCACCTGCTCCGCCGCCGTCAGTCGGCCCCCTGGAGGTGTCAGCCCTTCCTCCACCATGGCTCCTCCCTCCGTTGGCTCCACCGGGGGCCGCCATCATGGCTGCGGTCTGGGTCATGTCTGGCTCCTCCTACTCCAGCTCTCTCCTGTCATCTTCCTGGCTCCTCCAACCGTCTGCTCCACCCTGGTACCTTCCGTCTCCAAAATGGCTCCTTCCTCCCTCATCGCCACCTTGGTCTTCAGCCTGCCTTCCTGCCGGTCCTCCCACACCCCCTCCCGCCCTCCTTGGATCATTCTGCTACGGCGCGTAGAACTGTTAGGAATATGAACTTTTGTATTGTCTTTTTCTGTTACATCTGCCCGTTCCTGTTTTTCCTTATATGGTTTTGTTCCTGTTTGGTTTAGCTCTTTAGTTAATTTGCTTGGTAGCCATTATTAGTTAACTCCCTTCACCTGTTTTCCCCTTGTCAGCTGCCTTACTTAAAGTCTTCTTTCTGTTTAGTAATTTGTCGGTTATTGCTTGATGTTACGACTACCCTGAGTTGTTTCCTTGCCTGAGTTTATGTGGATTATAATATTGAAGACTTTTCGTTGTGGATTGTCCTTCGTCTTCTTCGCCTTCATTGCAGAGACTGTAACAAATATAAGCATTTAAGAATCTATTGGAGAGGGACATGGATGCAGATAAAATATGAAGAAAAAACAATATGAAGTACATAAAGTTTTTAAAGGGGTCATATAATGTTGCTAAAAAGAACATTATTTTGTGTATTTGGTTTAATGAAATGTGTTTATGCAGTTTAAAGTAAAAAAAAACACATTATTTTCCACATACTGTACATTATTGTTTCTCCTCTATGCCCCGCCTTTCTGAAACGCGTGGATTTTTAGAAAGCTCATCGGTCTGAAAAGCGAGGTGTGCTCTGATTGGCCAGCTATCCAGTGCGTTGTGATTGGCCGAATACCTCTTCCCAAGAAACCCTCAACAATGGAAGATAGCAGAGCCGGTGTTTACTTTCCCATCTGAGACACAGCCTTGAAAAGACTCCTTTGACACCTTCCCGCATTCAGAGACTGGCCAAAACCACTGAGAGAGCTGCTTCTGTAAGCCCAGAGAAGCCCTGAGAGAGCACAAGAGAAGACAATACCCTCTCCAAGCACATTCGTCTCTGTCTGTCTCTGCCTTTGGACACTGTTGTACACTAACTGGAGCATTTAGGGAGTTAGTTAGTGTCTGTGAGTTCAGGTTAATATTCATCAGTGCTGTATCACCAGGCTTTCTGTCTTTTTGGTGAGACACAAAGGCTTTTCTCTTCTTTCCATTATGTCTTTTGTCACATCAAATTTGACTCATTAACATTCCCATTCTTCAGCAGTGCTGCTCCGACACTGAGCATGACCTTTGACCTTTCTCTGAACCCTTGCTAATAGGTCATATATAGTCACTGAACAGAGGTCATATAATACCTCACATCAATCATGCTTAAAACTTTTTACACTCATTTTCATTTAGAAAAAAATGATCTTTGTAAATCTGTTAATGATCATGCTTTATTATAGGCTTTTCTTCTAAACTCCTAACTCCTAACACAAATAAATTTGACTTGACTTACTGAATCTTTTTAACCATTTGGACAATTTTTGCAGTGAATCAATAAAACGTAATTGCATAAAATAATTAATTAATGTTTTTGGCAGCTGGCCAAAAATCCCATAGACATTCCTTGAAATTGGTAACTCCTCACAGAGCCTTTAAGCTTCACCAAACCTTTATGAAATAGTTGGTCACACTTTACTTTATAGACCAATTCTCACTGTTAATTAACTATTAACTATGACCTTTGCCTCAATAATCTCCTAATTTGCTGCTTATTAATAGTTAGTAAGGTAGTAATAGGTAGTTAGGGTTTAAGGGGGATCTAAAATATGGTCATGCAAAATAAGACATTAATATGTGCTTTAATAAACAGCCAAAATGTTAGTAATATGCATGCTAATAAGTTAATAGTGAGAATTGGTCCCTAAAGTTTAAAGTTGGCATGAAATGAAAATTCATCCTATTTACTGTCTAAATGCATGTTATTGAGGACGATTCATCCATGCATATGTTAGTTTTTTTTTAAATGTCATGACTGGATCTTCAGGGGGAAGGCAACACACTTGTCTCTGGTGACGTGTGCAGTACTTCTCCAGTCATTTAGTCCACTTAAACCCAGCCTTCTACAACAAACTGCAAGCTTGCATTCATTTTTTAAACATCCAGCCAGCAACAGATACATAGAACCAATCACCCACCCCACATTTATATCATATTCAATAATCCATTACACTCGAATGTACACCACAATATGGAAAAAGATGTGCTGCTACTTCTGCATCATTGCATGATAAAAAGGAAACTATGAGCAACTACTCAGCAGGTTTACTCTGTAAACACTGAGACCTCACCATCGCATATTTATAGAGTGCATTCAAAATTCAACTCAGTGCAACTGAAAAGAGTTATAGCGGAGGTCATGCATGCACTGCTTTTTTCCAGTGAGCTCCTCATGAAGAAGGGCATGAACACAGAGTGAGCTCCTCATGTCCTGCAGGCACTGTAACTCACAGCCTCTCCGCTCCTGTCTGGACCTGCTCTCAATGTATCATTGCAGAAAGCCATGAAATAATTTGAGATGATACTGCCAGTTTAAATGACTAAAGCATGCCATCACACTCATTATGACATCAATCTTTCCTCCAGCTCACATGTGCATTTACTTCAAACGAGAGAGAGAGAGAGAGAGAGAGAGAGAGAGAGAGAGAGAGAGAATAAGCGGGGAGGGAATCTACAAACACTCAGTTTATAGTGAAAACTAACAAACACGGTTTGTCTATAAGAATATATGTATTCTTAGCTTGAGTCAGTTTTGTGAGACAAAAAGTCAAACAAGACAGTCCATGTTTTCCTGTATATTAAAGCACTGTTGACACAGTAAACATGTCTTTAATTCACCAACATTGATCTGGACTGAGACGTGGTGCTGTTGTCACAACACTGTTGATCTGCACATGTGCTCATTAAGCCAGAGGACATGAAAGACATACAGCAGCTTCAAAGAGGAAGACTCGTCATCACCATTTGCCAGCAGTAATATGCCAGCCTGGAGATCAGCAGTCATTTGCATCATAAAGATATCGATTCTAAAAGACATGGAGAACAACTTGAGTTGAGCTGATCGGCTTGTATACACTGTAAAAAGTGGAGATTTGCAGCTCTTCTGCTGCATCAGACCCTTAATAAAACACTTTTGTTAGTGTAACCATAGTGAAAAATAAATATGCATAAATGTATTTGAAATACATTTATTTCATGCTAAGCATACTACAAATACATTTATGTAAATATCCTGCAATTGTACTTTACTATACTAAACTGGTAGCCTATACTTAAAGTCTGCTAAATTGGAACAACTCATTTTGTGCTTAATGCACTTTAATTGTGCAGAAGTAAGTCCAACTAAAGATATACTGAGGTAAATCTGATTGTAAGAAAGTGGAACTCTCACAAGTACACTTCAGGTACACTTTAAATATTTGACCTTTTTTCACAGTGTACTCAATCAAATATGAACAAATATGGAAACTTTGTCTGCTTTATGCAATAAGCAGCATATAGCTTTCTTAAATGTAACATGAGGTTTGTGTCAGGAAAAAGAGAAAATGGGATAATTCCTGAAGATCTCTCAGCATTGAGTTTTGCACATGCAGATACTCCAGACATGTGAGGTTTGCAGTAATCGTTTCTCAGATAACATTAAAGGTGGAGGGGCGCATGAGGGACCAGCATACCCCACACCCAACCACACAGCGAAAGATGAAAAGTATCATATGGGACTCTATGATTATACCAATCCCAGAACAAGAATTCACGCATGATCTTCAAAGGCAGTTGTTACTTAAGTTCACTCACAAATCCATCTCCTCATATCTCAAAACCACACATTTTAGGCTTAATATTAAGAAATGTGCATTGTGCACAAGTAGTACGCCAAAAAAAGTTACATTATTATTTTTATATCAGTAAGTTCCAAGCAATATGTAAGTAAATATGTAAATAGATTTGAACTTAGTATGAAATAGATGCATTTTAAATATATTACTTTTTTACTAGGGAACCGTATGTAGCAGGTCGATTCAGTCATATTAGATCTTTTTTTTTTACTTGAATAAAACCAGTTATATTTAATTTAGATGCTTTTACATGAAGCGCATTTTAGGTTATGCACTCTAAAAAATGCTGGGTTAAATATAACCCAGCGCTGGATCTCAAAAACAGTGTTGCGAAATACACACCTAGAGGGGAAGCTTTCTTCTTTCTCAACAATATCAGCTCTGCGACTTTACAAGTCTAATCTAAGCGTCTAGTAATGTTCCCTGTTCGGTTTCTGAAGCTTCAAACCTTTTGGAAAGGTTACAATGCAAAGAGAAGCTGTCAAAAACAACATTTCATATCCCATAACAAAACGTCTCAGGTTACTTATGTAACCATGGTTCCCTGAGTAGGGAACGAGACACTGCGTCCTCTAGGGGTCCGGATGCACACATCCTTAAATGCTTTGCTAGTGCTCGCCATAATGAGATGAATAGAGATCGCTCTTACCACAGAAATGCACGCTTCAAACAAAACAGTGAATGAAGACGAAGAAGAGAATGATGTGTGCTCCCGGCGCCTATTTATACTATAGTCGCACCGGTAGTGGTGTCATGGCTGTCGCCGGCCAACGAGTTGGTGTTTTTTCAATGTATGCTTCAGACACGGGTCACGACGAGGCATTCCCCATAGCGACCCCTAGAGGACGCAGTTCGAAGTTCCCATGAAAGGAACATATTCCATAACACAGAGGACGCAGAAGTGTTGCTGCTGAACTATTCTTCAGAAGAATGATTTCCTTCAGAAGTCAAATGCACACGTATCCTACAGATTCAACAAGCACATGTGTGAAGAAGACCAGGGCAAGACTGCCTTGCGCTAGGTGCGTGTGCATGTCTCAACCAGATGAAAAACAAACGGATGACTGATGCAGTTATGTGTTGGGTGATTTATAGACAGGCAGCGGGTGCAAAACACACTTTTCTTCCTCCTCTTCACTACATGCAATTACTGCTGTTATTATTATCTTTGGACTACTGATAGTTTGTGGTTTTTACCCTCAATTTGAGTGAAAAATGGTCTGATCATCATTTACTGTTCATTATAATCAGCCAGGGCTGCGTCAAACGAGATCAAGCACTGTGGAAAAGCATATATCTGTTGAAAGTTCAGCTCTGATGTCTGTCCCTGTGGTCCAGTGATCGGAGAATGTACCGCATCAATCTCACAGAACGCTCTAGAATATGTGGCCTATTCAAAATAGCACAATGTCTCAAACCGATGTCTCCATGTGTCAGCATCCTTAGAGTTGGCAAAACTCCAGATAACTGAATCAACATGAACGGACTTTAACAGTTCACTTTTAAACTAAAAACTATTGACTTTAAAAATCAACCGATTGCTATTGTCCTCTTTCTAGAGCTGCTTTACAGGTTTGCATCGCTGGAACTTTATTTTCCTGTTTATCACCGTGAAGCTGCTTCGACAGTCTGTATTGTGTAAAGCACTGTAGAAATAAAGGTGACTTGAATTGCAATCCGAGATTTCTCAAAGTTTCTCACCCAGAATCAAATGATCTATGAGTTCTGAGCTATTCATATTAATTTTTTTTATTTCTATACTCCCAAATACTCTATACACAAATGCTCTTCTGTTAGAAAATATAGTATACTATATAAAAATACTGAAGTATAATATAAAAAAATGGCCTTATGTTATGAGCATAGCCGACATCACACAAGCTTTGGCAGTGAAAAAGTGATGTTTATGTACAAACACAGCTAAGAATTTAATTGCAATCCAAGTGAGCATTTTTACTTCTCTTTGGCAATTGACACAATAACAAACAGAAGCTTGAGTTTCGATGACAGGACCAGAACGGAGAAAATATGTCTATCTATCTATCTATCTATCTATCTATCTATCTATCTGTCTGTCTGTCTATCTATCTATCTATCTATCTATCTATCTATCATCTGATTATTTCTATCTGTCTGTCTGTCTGTCTGTCTGTCTATCATCTGATTATTTCAATCTATCTATCTATCTATCTATCTATCTATCTATCTATCTATCTATCTATCTATCTATCTATCTATCATCTGACTATTTCTATCTATCTATCTATCTATCTATCTATCTAATATTTCTTATCTTTCCGTGTGTTAATAATGTTTTTGAGAAAGCTATCTGAATGCTATCATTATGTGTAAGGCGATCTGGTGGATATTTCGCAGCAATCAATGGAGTTGTTTAGCAACGAGTGGCAAAGGTCTAAATGAAAGAAATGTCAAAGTCATCAATCACCTGACAGCTCCAGCTCCAGCTCCGCCCCCTTGAGCAAGTCATCACCATAACACTCACTGCGCTCATCAATTACACACGGAGCTGTAGTCACTGTCCAACACGGAGCATTGCTGTTGTGTAATGTTTATTCAGCCCATTCAGATCCCATTTTTCGGCCTTTTTTTGTGCCTAGCATCACTTTGTTCAAATCACTAAACCTAAGTAAGAGCACTAGTAACAGTGTTGCTTTCCATTAGCAAACACTATACTATAACAACATAACCATGCTTACATGAGATCTAAATTTGATTTTAATAATTAACATCCACATTCCAACTTTGTCACCCACAAATTAAAGTTATTGCATAATGCAAACGGAATGCATTGGGTGTTCAGAAATGACAAAGTATAAATAAAACATTCATATAAAAATATTATTTTACAAAATATACTCTCTTACCGATATTTTACAATTACAGTGTAAATTCTACATCTGGATTCATCACTATACCAGTTACAAAAAGCTTGTGGTCAGTAGTTTCGTAATATTACAGCGAATGTGATTATTCCAGACTAGCAGCACACAGGAAATTTCTCATAGAAAAAAAAATATTGCTTCTTGTCTTGTAAACTAAAAAAGCTATTCTTTCATAAGATACAAATCTCAGTGTATTCGTGAACAGAGATGCAGATCCACTATTTCTTTCCAGTGTCTCATTAATTACAGTTAACAACATTGTTTTTAATAAATAAATAAAATCAGTTGTTTGGAAGAATTTAACAACAGAGCACAACAGCGATCAGCAACCTTGGTTCCAGAAGTAATTTTCCCATTCATTTTCTCTATAGGAATTTACTTAAAAAATAAAATTAAAAAACTTAAATAAAAAAAATTTTTATTAAATAAAAAAAATTAAAGTCGTGAAACCAACCAGTTTCAAGATGAATCATTACAAACTTTCCCAGGAGAAAATAAAAAGTGCACTTCCATAATGTACTTAAAGTGCTCTATTTTGACACACTAATTTTGTACTTAAAATACTAAAAATTATTTTGTAGTACTTCTTAAGATAATCTTAAGAGCATCTAAGTGTACTCAACTGTGCTATTTTGGGACACCATCTTTCATACACTAGTACACTCAAGTGTACTACAAGTGGTATCTAAATACAAATTTTTTTACAGAGAAAGTATGTTAAAAGCACATTTTAGTTCATATTCATGGTGTCCCAAAATAGCACAGTTGAGTACACTTAGATGATCTTAAGATTAGTACTAAAGAATAATTGGTAACCCTTTATTTTAAGGTGTCCTTCTTACCCACGTTACATGTACGTACTATTATAATAACAATAAATTATGCATAATAACATGCAAGTAACTCTAAGCCAAACCTTAATCCTAACCCTAACCATATATTAAGTACATGTAGGTAATTAATGTTACTAAGTAACAAGGATACCTTAAAATAAAGTGTAACCGAATATTAAGTCCAAAATTAGTGTGTGAAAATACAGCACTTTTAGTACACTTTTTTTTCACCTGGGTTGATTTGTAGCAAAAAAATAAAAGAAAGTCCTCTCCTCTACTTCTGGAACCCTGCTGTTTTGCTCTATTTGTCAATTTCGCTGCATGCCTGCAAGACATCCATGTCTCAGTAGCTCCATTGGTACAATCAAGGTGCAGGTCGTTGTTATGGGTTTTACAGAGAGCCTTCTTTTAATCCAGACAGCTTCAGGGTTTATGGAAGAAAGCGAGCAAAGCTGTGTGGCATCAAAGGTACAGTCATTTACACTTTTAGTTCCACGTTCCTTCTCACGCAATTCTTTCTCCAGAGTAAAGCTTTGACAATCTTGACGATTTTCCATCAGAGTGAGTCTGAAGTAAGGTCTTGTGCAAAAGAACAAATGCCTCCTGATTGAGTCATCTTTTAATGTCAGGATGAAAGACCCTTACCTTTTCCATAAGCATCGCTCATTTGCATGTGTACACCTCTGTCCTCTCGCTGCAAGTGTTGCATTTGACGTAGCAGCACCAGAAGAACTTGCAGTGGCACTGCCAGACTCGTGAATACTGGTGTGTGTTGTATCCGCGGCCGCAGCACATCAGCTCGCAGCCGTTGGGATGGTGCATCAGCGTCTTATTGCACACCCGGCCCTGAGTGCCCACGCTGCCCGTCACGGGGTCCGCCTCGCAGTAGCTGGGTGATTTCTCGATGTACACCAGATCCGTGTCCATGGGCTTGCGGTACGAGTAGGGCTTTTTGATCTTGAGGAAAGTGGGCCGCTTGTGGCGCGTGGCTTTGACCGGCTCCACGTGGACGGCATGGCTGTATTTGTCTTTGAGGATGTAGCCGAGCTCGCGAAACTTGGGGAGGGTCATCCAGCAGGTTCTGGTGGTGCAGGATCCAGACACACCGTGGCATTTACACTCCAGCCGCATGCTCCTCTCCAGGACCTGAGACCAGCACAGCAGCAGGAATATAATACATCAGTGCTTCCATCAATCGAATGTCTCATTACTGACAATGAACACACCACATGTTGTAAACAGTGTTGCACTCTCAGAAAAAAAGATACAAAAGCTGTCACTGGGGCGGTACCTTTTCAAAAGGTACACTTTTGTACGTTTTAGGTACTAATATGTACACTTTAGGTACTAATATGTACCTTTAAGGTACCAAAATGGACCCTTTAGGTACAAAAATGTACCTTTTGAAAAGGTACCGCCCCAGTGACAACTTTTGCACCTTTTTTTCTGAGAGTGTGGGAAGGTTAAGTTACACTTTATTTTAAGGTGTCCTTGTTACAGTTTAATTCTACATTTAGGTACTGGGTAATATTAATTAACTACATGTACTTACTATATGGTTAGGGTTACTTGCATGTAATTATGCATAATTTATTGTTATTATAATAGTAAGTACATGTAACGTGTAACAAGGACACCTTAAAATAAAGTGTTACAGACGGTTACTTTGGAAATGTAATAGGTTACAGATTACAAGTTACCCTATTTAGAATGTAATAAGTAGTGCAACTATATAGCAGTTACTTTATTGGTGTAACTGATTACATTTTATTACTTGTTTGTTACTTTTCTAAATTTAAATTTATATTTTTTTCTACATTTTTCTAAACTGTTAATCATTTTGAAACATTTAAAGCAGGTGGGGTTAACCTTACAGTAGCAATAAACACAGATCAGGGTTAGGGTTAGAGTTAGTCCTGAAACACATGCAATTTGGGAAATAAATCAATCATATCTGTATGTGTGTGAAAATATTCAGATGCAACCCCCTTTGTAATCATTAACATTTTCATAAGTAACTGTAATTTAATTACACATTTTTTCTCAGTAATTGTAACAGTTATTTTGTAATTAAATTACATGATTCCGTTACATGCAACTAGTGACTCCCCAACACTGACTGTAACACACTCACATATACACCTGCATCAAAACTGTACTTCTTTGAGAAGAAATCAATGTGCTTGCAATGTCATTTCATGCTGATGTGTTGCTTCAAATTCAGTCTTCAGACTGAAAAGGTTTGCTTTGAACTTAAGGCTGGATTACACTACAGTATATGACTTTGGTCCAATTTACATTCTACAGATTTTAATCATTCAGAATTGACCAATTTCACTGAAAGTTGCGTAGTCTATAACGGGCACAAGACACCAATTTTCACTTTACTTTGATAGTTCACATTAGACATTCTACTAACTTTAAATAACTTTGCATCTACAGTACATGTCAACTATCAGCAATTAGAGTATTAGTAGATTGTCTGCTTAACATCTGCTAGCACTTTATTTTGATGATCCACCAACACACATTCAGTTGGCTTTACAAATACGTGTTAACTTATTCTACTAACCTGCTAACTTACAGTCTGCTAATACTCTAATGAGAGTTAGTTGACCTGTAGTTAGGGTCAGAGGAATGTCTAAATGTAACCCATTTTTTTGGCTCAGACTGAATCCATTTAGTCAGAGGATATCAGAAATGTTTTATATTTTGAGCTGATCACAGAACACAAGCTGTTTTCATCTATCATGCATCAAGGCATATGTTTCTGTGTAAGCTTGTAGCGTTGGGAACGACTTGAATGTCTGGTAGTGTGTGATCCTCAGTCATTTTTGCGTATGATCCCCAGTCTTTTCTCTGTAACCATTCACAAGTCAGTAAGTACATGATACCTACTGTTTAATTAAAAGTCTGTTCAGATTTGAATGTCATGTAGTGTATACCAGCCTTCATGCAGGTGACAAATCCTCAATATTATGCAAACATGAAGCTGTTGGTACACCATCAGTTTTACAAAAAGCATGCAATCACAGAGCTGTTGGTGGTGGTTTTCGAGGGTTTTATCTAGTAGTGTTCGGATTATTTTTCACCACTTTTACCATGTAGTTGCTAGGGCTAAGTAATGCATGAAGTGTCCAACATTCAACACTTTTTTATGCTACGTGTTTGTTAGTGTTTTCTGGACGGTTGTTAGGGCTAGACTGCTGCTAAACCAGCCTCTGGTTTTCTGGTCTCTAGAAATGCCTTGGGTTCTTTCTTTAATGTCTAAATATTTTTTGACCATTTTATTGATTAAAAAAAGTATAGACTAATATCCTTTCATGCCAATAGCACATGGCAAGTTACTTTGTTTAATACAGTGGGTACGGAAAGTATTCAGACCCCCTTAAATTTTTCACTCTTTGTTATATTGCAGCCATTTTGTGTTTTTCTGTCAATATGGGGTGCTTTGTGTACATTAATGAGGAAAAAAAATTAACTTAAATGATTTTAGCAAATGGCTGCAATATAACAAAGAGTGAAAAATCGAAGGGGGTCTGAATACTTTCCGTGCCCACTGTATGTAATATTACTTGTTTCTTGGTTTAATATCACAAATCCTGTATAAGCGACAACAAAAATGAGGCTTGACTTAGCAAACTGATATCTGGAGTATCTGCTCATGTCATCACATTCAACAAACAATACAATAACTGCACAATAACTGTATTGTCATTGCACACAATGTTATTTTCCCCAACAACATACTGTAGCGTTCTCAGACAAGGACGAGGCGTTTTTGATGCAAAAGGGGTGTTTATTTGGGCTGCTGTCGGCCGCCCAACTAACGGCAATCAAAATGGCCCGACATATCGTACATCAGCTCAGCGACTCACACCAGACCTTCTGCGATCTGCTCTTCAGAGATGGGCACCGTGAGCCAGCGGCATTACATTAGCTGGGAGGGGAACGTTCAAACAGAGCACTCTTTTAGTTTGCTCAAGACAAAATCTGCAGCTAGAATCATCCTGTAAGGCTAGTCAGTTCACTAAGAGGCAATTTAGCTGCTCAGATAAGACGGTACAATCGGCGTGGGGACTGAGGAGAAGAGTTGGTGCCATGAATCAGCTCTCTGTGACCAAACGTGCAACAAGCCAGACATAAGATGGAAGCTCTTCACCCCTCATTAAACTCGACTGGGAGAGCAAGAGTGATTATTCTGCTCTCTGTTTGGCTGATAGACCGGTTGGCTCTTACTTCACACATGCCCTAGTTAAAAGAACAGGTCATCTAAAAATGATCAAATTAAACTTCTGTCAAATTGTATTTGACAGCTTTGACGTTAATGGTGTTTGCTCATGAGACTTTCAAGAAACTTCCGAGAAGCTTCAGAAGACTTGAAATACAGTGCATGCAACTTAAAGGGGTCATATGATGTTGCTAAAAAGAACATTATTTTGTATATTTGGTGTAATGAAATGTGTTTATGCAGTTTAAGGTTAAAAAAACACATTATTTTCCACATACTATACATTATTGTTTCTCCTCTATGCCCCGCCTTTCTGAAACGCATCGATTTTTACAAAGCTCATCCGTCTG